>NW_007580152.1:0-1384 GCF_000690725.1 Stegastes partitus | reverse complement strand
GACTGCACTTAAAAATGTGCTTCATGATGAATTCTCTCCCATGTGTGCTGTTAACTTCCACCATATGTTATCCAACAAAGCATTTTGTCAGCAGATTTCAAGCATGTTTAGTTTATTGTCCTCCTCCTCGGAGTTGTCCAGCAGCCAGGCCATCGAAGACAAGTGAAGCTGGCTAATGGCGCGACTGCGACTGTCAGTCGGCCAACCACAGCCCGTTCTCCCTCTGCAGCTCTTAAAATGGCCGAGTCCGGTTTGAGGATGCCCCCGGTCTGAACAAATTGATTCCTTGTCAGAATGTCTGTCCAATTAATTTATCTTTTGCAGCTGAGGCTTTGTGGAGAGGCTGGCTAATTGCTGCCGCCTCAGTCAGAGTCATCACTGCTCTGTGCAGAGAGGGAAGCCAAACACTGAACCGGAGAAGAACCGACCATCTGCACAGGCCGGTCGGATCGAGGCACAGGGATGTTATCATATGCACGAAATACGACATAAACCCCAAAAGTTCCAAGCTGTTGACCAACGCTCTCCTACTGAGGCTTATTTTGTAGAGCGGATTTATGTCTTTATGTGAAATTTCTGTTTTAAACTTACAGTGTTAATAATACGAAGTGCTTTACGACATGAACTCTGGTTTAATTGGTATTTCCAAACAGTGATAATTACATTATACAAAAAAGAAGAAAAAAAAAACAGATGGAAGCTGAAGTAAAAAAAAGTTCTCACTCTGTTTGCATCAGATGGATTGTGAGAGCACTTCTAATGTGTTCTGTTCTAGCACATAATGAGGCACGTTATAAAAAGAAAAGCAGCACAATGCTCCATCATGCACACACGGCCTCGGCCCCGCCCGCGCTGTGGTTGCGTGGCCTTCGCGGGGCGCATTACGCCACGCTGTTGTTGCCATGATGCTGCATCTCTATATTTAATTCAGTACACATAACTCGGTGTTGATAATAATTGCACGGATTACCTGCAGCCATAATCACATGATGTGTGACGAGGAGAAGGTAAAACACAGGCCATCTGGTCCGCCTGGCTGCGGCACACACACACACACACACACACACACACACACACACACACATATTGAAGGTTTACATGCCAGCGGGCAACACACACACACACACACACACATTGTCAGAAGGAATGTATGCACACACGATGCAGTAAATATGTTATGCAGTCAAAATGCCAGTGAATCTGATGACTAATTATGCGCTGACCTCGGCTACATACATTAGAAAACATTTGTAGAACCTGTGAAGAAAGAAGGTGTGTCCTCTTAGCAGGCTAACCTGTAAAAAAAAATAAAATTTTTCAACCCTAACCCTAATATTTCGACGGCTGTGGCATCAAGAAATACAGCAAAATTAAAGCCGCAAGC
>NW_007580151.1:38215-52305 GCF_000690725.1 Stegastes partitus | reverse complement strand
AAGTGTCCAGGAGCTGCAGATCAGGTTTGTTTTTGTCCAGACACATTCTACAAAGCAAAAAAAAAAAAAGCCTCAAATCATGATGCTGCCTCCACCATGCCTAACCATGAGGATGATTTTATTTTGGTATGCAGTGCCTTTTTTTTCTTTTTTTTTTAACACTATACTTAGCAGGGCACGTCCTCATACAATCCAATGCAAGTTTCATCAAGACATTTTCCCAGCAGTCAGGCAAACCTCTGCATTAATTTTAGCAGATCTTTCTGGGGTCTTCTGAGAAGGCCTTCTTTTTTTTATTTTTCAAGATATGGTTCAGATAAGCAGATGCTTCTTGTGAACAGAAATCTTATGTTTGAGTATTTTTATAAGTCAAAGTAGCTCCTACACACAACAGCATGCCTGTGTGTTTGTGTTTGTTTTGGTGTGTGTGTGTGTGTGTGTGTGTTGAGGCTAATTGGTGATTCTAAATTGTCCGTAGGTGTGAATGTGAGTGTGCTTGGTTGTCTCTCTGTGTAGCCCTGTGATAGACTGGAACCTGCCTTCACCCTAAATCAGCTGGGACAGACTCCAGCCCCCCCACGACCCTAGTGAGGATTAAGCGGTGTATAGAGCCAAAAGAGTTAAGTTTCAGTTTTCTCCTCAGTCTCACCTTGAAGCTGGCGCTGCTGCTGTGGGGAACCTGCTGTCGCACTAAGGCGTAAGCAGCATTCAGGACAAATCTGCCCTGGTCTGAGTCCACTGTCCACAGCAGCACCCTTCCTCCTGGGCTGGCACTCAGCACCCCAAACTCTCCTTTCTTCTGCAGGGGGACCCATGCAACCTGCACACACAAAGGATGTGCTTTGAACACTCTTATCAGATGAATAACTTAGACAACTTCACTCTACACCCGTATGGCTCTTTCAGTTGATCCAGCGGTGTTCTTTGTTTTTGTAGAACAGATTTCACAGTCAAGGAAAACGCTCTATATGATGACAGACATTAACAAGCCTTACTATACTGATTATTTCTAACAGATAACCAAACAGATTGTGTGCACTCACCTGATAAACAGGCTCTCGGTGGCTGTCTGTAGACATCCCAGTTTGAGCCAGCACAGGGTCCTGAGTCCGACTGGTGTCCCAGACCACCACCTCTCCACTGTACAGACCCCCTGCAGTTACAGCATTACACACAAACACACACACACGTTTTATATTGAGCACTACTCAACAGTTCTGTGATAACACATACAGCGAAAGACATGAAACTGCATTAAGAAAAAAAAAAAGATTGGCATTGGAATTCTGCACAGCTGTGATGCAACCATGTTGACAAAATCTTTCTACATATAGTGTTACTCATTTGTTGTTCAAAAACTAAGACGTGTTTGTGCAATTGTAGTATTTATTGTTGTTTCATAAATGATTATAATGTTTGATCACGCACATTTGACTTTTTGGGGAGGAGGGGACGCAAAGTGCTCAAAATTATGTGATGCACTCAAAAAACACAAAACATCATGTCTATCAACAAGCTGTTGTTCCCAAAAGGATACTCAGTCACAGTGATGTAAAAAAGTGACACTCAAATAGGTTATTTATTCACTTTTAATCCTGTCAGGACCCTGCACTAATAATGACTATACACTCAATAATTCATTTGGTACACCTGAAAATCAATACAAGTTCATTTAAGAGTCTTGTTATAAGTCCTACGTTCAACGTGCTCCAGACGAGGCTAGTCCTGCAGCATGCTTTACTATAATGACAGATGTACCCCGGCTAAAAGTGAGCTAGCTTCATGATACAGGAAAACCTTCAATGAGCCCAAAGCAAGAGTAATATCACATAAATCTGGCTCTGGGGTGCAGGTCCCAGGTCTCAGGTCTCAGCTAGTTAAGATGATCTAGGAATCGAAGCTGCTGACAAATAAAGTCACTTTCTCTCAAGTTGCCAGCTGAAAAACATGTCTTAATAGTTTTTAAAAAGTTTTATTTTAAGTATTTTAGGATTCAGACTGTAAGCATGCACACAATCTGTTATCAGCTTCACTGTTGTAACAGAGAAATGAGTAGAGGAGTGTACCTGCGATGAGGGCGGGCCGGTGGGGGTGACAGCACAGAGCTGTGACTGCAGTAGGAACATCTATGACCAGGTCAGCTTGTTTGGTGCACAGGCCTCGACGGTCCAAGTTCCACGTGCAAACACATGACCTCTCAGTGCTCCAGTCCCCATCATCAATCCTGTCCATCAAAAACACACATATGAACAACACTGACAACATGGTGACGACAGGAACGCTTGTCCAATGGTTTCTTGTTAACAGTTTTTGAAGAGTAAGGAATAAAATACTAAAATGAGGTCATCCAGGACCTCATGAGAGGTTTGTTAAAATCATGTGTGTACACATCAGGTGAAGCTCTAACATACCGACCATAGGCACAGGCAATAACTGAACCTGTGCAACTCCAGGACACGCTGGTGACATGAAGTCCTTTCTCTTGAGCACTGGGATGTTGAAGACAATGCAGGCAGGAAACCTGCAACCATGGAACAGGGTCATACAAAGAACTCCTCATGAAGATACAGTACCATGATGAGGTTTAGGGCACTTTACTGTCATGTTTGTGAGGTCGTCACCTGACTATGTTAATGGCTGTCAGGTGACATATGTTATAAGTTGTGCTATATAAATAAAATTAAATTGAAATCTGATTTAACTGAAATGGCCACAAAGCTGTCAGCTTAAATCAGGAATCATAAATTTTACAAAAAAATCAGTTTGGTTCATCAGTTCTGCTTACCCGCTGACTGTAGTCTTCTGAGTTCACCAGCAACCCATCAAAGGCATGACTCTTTGCATTTTTCACCAACTCTCTGATGACCAAACCCTCAACCCGCTGAAGGAAGTCTCTGAGGCCTGGTGGATCTGGCTCATCACGGTTCTGTAGGAGAAGCAGGAGCTGCTCTGTCTCCTGGTCCTGCTGCTCTGTCTGAGTAGAAATGCTGGCAGTGGACACAGTCTGCACTGCTCCCTCAGCACTGTGCACCGCTCGTGTCTGACAGCCCCTCTGAAACACCAGCACAGAAACATTCACTCAGTAATCAGTCAATTATTAGGTGTGCACACAATCAAATACACCTCAGCAGGGGCAGTTTTAATGCTATGCTGGCATAGCTCACTATCTTAAATGGCAAATAGTTCCCTTTAGCTGCTTTAAATTTATGGTAACAAAAAAAAAAACAGTACACTAACAAATGATAAACAACCCTTACCTTCTCAATGATTTTTTGGTTTAATATTAGTTTTATTTTAACTAACATCTGTTATCAGACAGCATTTAAATGTCTCCTTTATTGTTTGTACAAAAAAGCAAATTTTTGATTAAAGTTTAACGAAAAAGTCATGCATTCAACACAAGCCAAATGAATGCATTCGGCTGCTGCTTTTTTGGGAAAATCTCTGCTCTGCTGTTTCATGCAGTCTTCCAAAAAGTGATGCTACAGGTCCCAAAGTAGAAACTCAGTGCAACAAAAGCAAATACACTTGTGATCACTGGCACACAAGTTAGAAAACCTGTGACTGCTAAAACAAATTTAAGTACCTCTCTGATTTCCAGTCAGGCAAACTGCATGAACAAGGCTATAAAATGGGATGTAAACAGCAGAACTTTGTCTGTTTTGGACCTATGGACTGTGTCCATCTGCATAGCTGCATCACAGCTGCACAACAGAATTGAGGAAATCAAAATCTGATTGTGTGACCTTCACAGAGATGGAAAAGGAACACAAACATCAGTGGTCAGCTAAATATAGTCCAAACACAGTGTGAGCACTGATCCGGAGGTACAGAACGAGCCCCAGTACCACTGCTGAGAGCTGCAGACAGTGACACAGTCCAGCTCTGACAAACAGACAGACAGCTGCATCAAACCTGACAAAAACAAAGGTGAACGGATGAAGGACTGTCAAAATAAAAGATCTGAATCCCACTTATGAAAGTTCTACTGACTTTTTAGTTCCTTCTGTGGAGTCTGTATTTTAATACAGTGAATCTAAACTCTATTAAATTTTACAGAGGAGTAAAACTAATGCTGTGAACTTAGAAGTAATAAAATGACTGAAAGATGATTTACAGTAACTGAGTGACTTTTAGGGGATACAGCTCAAGGCTCTTCCTGTCTGCTGGCTTCTTCTATCAGACTTAGTTCATCTTTCTGTGTGTTACTAACGAGCCCGCTACACACTCCGAGACATCTCTGGTTTAATTGTGAGCTCTGGTTCAGCTACCAGACTGCGGAGGTGGACGTACCGACTCCTGCGCCGCCTGCCGGCTCTTCCTCCACAGCGACTGGACGCTCACCGAGTCAACAACTTCGTCAGTGAACATGATCATCGACCTGCTTTAAAGGAAATATCACCGTAGCATCATTTAAATCCAAACGCGTTGACCAGATGGAGTGATTAAGCGCTGAGACAAACACTCAATGCTCCCTGCTCTGTTGTTTCTGCTCCATCTCAGCGCTGGACGCTGCCGGCGCCATTTTACGCTCAGCAGCGTTTCCGTGGTTACGGAGAAGATGTCGCGAGACAAGAGAGAAATCTCGCGATCACTTCAACGCAGCACCAGGTGGATCAAATCTAAAATTAACAAAACGTTGACAGCAACATGTGCATATCTACTCTGTTTAAATTGTAGGTTATTATATGGTTCAGATGTTTTGTCAGTGTCGTATGCACCTATCTGTCCTGAAACTGGAATTACATCCAGTTTATTTCTGGAGTAAAACAGCCTGAGTTTACCAAAGTGCTGCACGTGTTGTTAGTGCTAAAAGGCAAAACAGATAACTAAGTAAAAGTTTAAAATAAACAATTATTTAAATTATCTACAAAAAAAAGACAGAACAACTTGTAGGATCCGTTGCTAAAATAAAATAAATATACATCATACTAAAACCTTATGAACACAGCAAAAGGTAGTTGAAACTATGCATGTGTTAAGATTTTTTTATTTTATTTTTTTCATGTCAATGTAGGAGGAACATCTATCTGAGAGAGGGAGGCTGATTCAGAGCTTTAGTGCTGCCACTGCAAAGGCCTGATGTCACTTTCCCAGAGTTCTCCAAAGGCTGACAGCAGCAGTTCTAAAGATCTACCAGGCCTGGATGTAGCGTAGGGGCTGAGAAGAGCTGACGTGTTCCCATGTGCCAACTCCTGCATGGCTTTAGAACCTTCAAATCAGTTCTGTATTGAACAGGTGGTCAGTGCAGTGATGCTATACAGGTGTAATGTTTATCATTGTGTTAGTGCCAGTTAGGAGTCTTGCAGCAGCTGCTGATGAGACACAGAGGACTGAATAATACTCAGAAGCAGTGAGTTACAGTGATCTAGACTTGAGGAAATGAATGCAGTGGTCACAGTCTTTATGTCATTCAGACAGAAGATGGATTTCAGATTGGTAATGTTCCTCAGCTGAAGCAGCACCCTCGTCTGCTTAGTTAATTTCAGTTTAACTTCAGCACTAAATCAAAGATTGCACAAAGATTTCGGCATGGGCATGGAGGTTTGCTGTCAGTGGTTCTGAGTGGCCAATACCATCTGTGGATTGTATTTTATTTAATAATGCAAAATCATATATTGAACTTGTGGCCTGATCTGCAGAAAGAGCATCTTTATTATTTTAAAGTAAGTAAGTAGTGAATTTTCATATGTGTGCTCTCAGAGACCCCTGAACAGTACAGGATCTTGTTTGGTTCTTACTTAAGCCATGCTCCGGCAAGTATCATGAAATTCAGCTTCATAGTATTTTTGTGTAATCCTTAGTAGGAAAAGTAAAAAACATAATAATAATAATAATTAAAGGCTTTGTGATTAATTAATAATTAATTGCGATTTAAATTAAACAGCGGTATTTGACACAATAAGTAAAGTTTTTCAATTTACAATAAGTTCTGTTGACTGAATCAGTGAATAGATATACACCTGAACATCTATATTTATCTCTGTTTTTCATCTGTCTACTACATTCACATATTAGTTCAAACTCAAAGTGCAATTATAGCAATAATATTCAACATTTAAAGACTTTTTTGTCTTAAAACTCTTTGTTGCACAGTTTGCACACCACCATGCTCTGAGCTGCCTCATGCTGCAGGATCTGTCACTTTCTTTCTTCCCATTCATTGAGTAGTGAAACGTGTTCTAGAGCGTCGCCACAAGCTCATTTGCATAAACCAGACATAACTTCAACTTTAAGCAAATTTGGCAAAATCATCCCTGTGGACAGGCAGCATGAGAAGATAAGAAAAACATCTTCTGCCCAACACTTTTTGTTTTATCGATCTTTAAGTTCAACAATGAGTAGTATAATAGTAGGATTAAGATATATACAAACATTCAGACATTCCAAAACACAGCTGAAAGACGTAAATGCATAAGGATGGGAAAATAACAACGAATGAACAAATACATTAAGGAGATTATAATAGTAAGATTATATATATATATATATAAAGTGGCAGATAAGCTCAATCAAGGTATTCTGAATAAAACTGAAGGGCTCCTCTTCATCATTGTTCACCAAACGTTCTTGTGTGCTGAAGTCACTCAGTGCATCCTCTGCATCTTCTTTGCGGCTGAAAACCAGCTGTAGGTCCATTAGCGCCACCTACCGGCTGGCAGGCGTGCATCGGTGTTACCAGTGTGAAAGAAATCAGGGAACTGAGAAAGCTGCGATTAAAAGTGATATTTTCTCTGTAATTAATTAATCAAAGTTCACACATTGAAGTCCCAGACCTAGTAATCCTGCAGAATGAGAGACAGACAAACTGGCAAAACAGAGCTCTGCCCTCTCCATGGCTGACGAATTATTATCTGAGAAAATAATCAGCAAATTAATCACATATGAAAACAATTATCAGTTGCAGTCCCATACCAAATAGTTTCAGTTTCAGAAGCTAGAACATTAAAATGCTGTGTACACATGAATGCATCAGTAATAAGGATTAGATGTCATATTGAGGAATAACACTAACAGGGGCACATTTTCCTGATTATTCTTGTCCTTATTCAGTCTTTAGTGCAGCTTCTCATCTCTGCATGTCACATCCACTGTGTCCAGTAACCGCCTGCTGAAAGGGAATCCAAAGGCAACTTTGGATTGTTGGGTTCTCTGTTTAAAATCCCTAAGGTCTTCACTTTACAATGTGCTGTGAATTGGCGCTATATAAATAAAATTGAATTGAATTAACATCACAGCGAGGATGGCCATTATGACTGCTTTCACTGACCCCACCCTGAGTCACTGCTATCCTGCTATCCTCACTCCACTCATCCCCACTGTCACCCAACTGGTCGAGGCAGATGGCCGCCTTTCCTGAGCCTGGTTCTCTTTCACCCCTTTTCCACCAAGAAGCACCAGGTGCTAGTGCCGTGCTGGTGCTAGGGCCGGTGCTTAGTTGGAGCTAGCACTGGGACTGGTTTAGTGGAAAAGGGGTATTTGAGGGTTTTTTTCCTCCCATTGGGTTTTTTTTTGTTTCTTCCCAGCATTACCGACCGCTTGCTCAGAGGGAGACCAAAGGTAACTTTGGATTGTTGGGTTCTCTGTTTAAATTCATAAGGTCTTCACCATACTATGTTAAGTGCTGTGAGATGACAAGTGTTGTGAACTGCGCTATATAAATATAATTGAATTGTTTGTGTATTGTTCTAATGTTGATTATGTGTGTCCATAATTGAGATCTTCACATTTGAAAGGTGAAGTAATTTCTGCACTTGATTCCGTCTCGATCAGGGGTGGAGCCGGCAGGTGGAACAGTGCGGCCACAGCAACTCCTTACAGCCAACAATGGAGCCTGTCAGAGGGCTACACACAAACTCGTTGGACTGGAGGTACATCATAAAAGATATAAACAAAAGGCTGGATGGATAAAAGGTTTATGTCATTTCACTAATTCCAGGCTCCTCGGCACTGTGTTCTCTGGCCTTTTACCTAGAAATCAATCTTTGTGCACCACAAACGACATCTCAGTTCTTTAAATGCAACTCTATGAGAGGCTCAACAAGGCTTGCTGGAGGAGGTATGAGCGAGAATGTACAGGTGTATCCTCACTCAAGTCAAGTTTACATGAACTACAGTAGTAGTAACTACAAAGCAATGAACAGAAAACACAGCTGTGCACACATCGTATTTGATGTTGCTTTTAAAACAACAGTTTTAAGGTGAGGATGTCTCATCTTGTTAAACACCTGTTGCAATGACTCCTCTCTTCTCACCTCCTCTGCTCCCATCTCTGGTGGGTGGGACTAAGATGAGAGGAGTCGAGGAAAGGAACCAAGGATGTAAAATTAGTGAAATGAGATGAGATGTCTCAACTAGGTGGGTGTCTCAACTAGGTGGGTGTCTTAATCCTAAGCAAAACTAAGCAAAAAAATAATAGTTTTATGTGTACTTGTCTATAAATTCTAGCTATCTGATAAGTTTATTAATTAATAAAAAGCTGATTTTTTTAGGGAACTATTTCAGTTTTTTAATTAAATGAGCATTACAATAAAAAGCCTATTATGTTGTAAATGTTTATCTACATGATAGTCTTGCCTGCATAAGAAAATGATAGGAGTGAATGACCACAAAAAAATGACCATTTGGTCTCCAGTGAATCCTGGAAAAACACAAGACACTGTGCTGCTCCACTGAGTGATGATCTCAGCCTGCCTCAAAGCCCCCTACAAAAACAGTCTGCCTGCCTGTGTGTGGAGCCCAAAGAGGTCTAGTAAATGTAGAACTTAATGAAAATAACAAAACAAACACCTAATGCTACATTAAGGTGTATGTATTGAATTAAATGGTGAATGAGGACTATGCAGCACTATTATTAACCTGGATGTGCAACACTAACTTGCTTGTCTCAGCTCTGCCATGTGTTCACTTTGAGGATAGCTATTATAGACGCTAAACTTCAGGAAAATGGTTCCCCAGTGGCTAAACTGCAACAGAATAATAATTTAAAGAAAAAAAAATCAACACTTACAATAATGTTTTTTGTTTTTTTTTTAAACCTGAGTCAGCCCAAACGGTTTATTTTAAAACCCACTTGCAGCAAGGCGGGAGATATTTAACAACGGGACACAGCTAATTACACAGATAATTAACAAAGGTCACATTAGAGAGCCAGTAGCTTCCATTAAATTCCACACAAGCAACCATAACATATTTTTCTTAAGATTGCGTGCATCCACTTAGTGCGACCCACAGCAGACTGTTCATTGAGCAAGACCACGAACTGAAGCTGCTACCCAGCTGTCTGTAGGGACTGTTTGGTTTGCCAAGGACTGAGTCCAACTTCAGTGAGCATCCAAAAAACTCCCAAAATTACTATAAAATCTATTCACATTTGGTAAATAATTATTAACTGCAATTTTTGACATTGCAAAAGTCTTAACGTCTGACTCATGGATGGGCCTAAATGGCAGCAAGCATGGAAGCAACAAGAGCTGCTTTTGGGGTCAAATTAGCAATAGCTTCAGCTAAAATGTCCAAATGCGACCAAACTGCTCCAAACATCATGTATACATTTATTTATTGTAACAAAGCAACTGGTACACTTAATTTAATGTGAACAGGTTTCCTATGAAATAGGAGAAATGCTGCAGACTCCCCAGAGGAATCCAAAGAGCATTTTTTTTCCTCTCCCATCTCAAAATGGTAAGCAGAGCTCAAAATTTGATTTTTATGTTTTATAGAAAAAAAAAATTTACATTTCAAACTTTGTTTTGGGTGCCTGAAAAACAAGATAATGAAAATTTATTTAACAGAAGTCCAGAGTTTGTGTCGAAGTCCCACTGCCCCACCACACATCCCCCCCTTAAACTGTGTACAATTAACAACTGGCTTACCAAGATACATGTATATCCCAAAACATTTACAACAGTTGAAAGGAACAAGCTGGTGCTTTCAATCAGTTCCATTAGTACAATAAGTCACAAAGGAAAATGCAGCTTCTAATAAGCCTCAGTACTCCCCTCCCTCCCCCCACTGGATATATTATAATATACATTTATATATATATATAAAAGTGGCTAAGGATGCTATGATTAAGTTATCACTGCACCATGGCTTATTTTTATTGAACTCACAACTTCAACAGAAACTGTCATTTCAATGTACATACAAATTGCTATTGTACGTATTTTAAATCTACGTAGGATGACGTGCAGAATGCTACAAATTTTTTTTTATTCTTTTGCATGTCTTTGGGAGATGTAGAGAAACAATGACAGGTGAGACTTCCAGAGAGCCACTTACACCTCCGCCCGCCCCCCCTGCAGACCTGCTGTGTAAGAGCCGGTCTATAGACATTATGGACAGACTGTGGCTGCAGAGGAAGTGGACAGGAAGGCTGACGACACACAGGAAATGTTTTCTTTTCTTTCTTTTTTTTTTCTGTTTTTCATTTTTTAACAAAACCCCCCCAAAACAAACAAAATATTTTGCTCCCGTGGGTTGTAGGATGATCACAGAGGGAGGACCGGGAAAAGGTGCTGGCTGAAACTTTTAATCATCCTCGCCATCATCCTGCAAAAAAAGGAAGACAGTATTATAGTAGTTGAGTTACTGGGCGCTGGCTTCATATCGTAACAGCTTTTAATTTATACCTCTCAGTTTATAGGAACCACAAAACACAACAAAACTGTTATTTCACCACATGGGACCTTTAAGTTCAGGATATTTTGACGACCTGTATGTCTTTGTATACTGCAGAACAGTTGGAACTGGAAACAAATGTTCACATACAAAAATGCAAAACTGCAGAGTCAATCTGACATGATAAAAATATATATACAGTTGAAAACAGAAGTTTACATACAATGTTAAAAAGACAACCTTTTTTCCTCACTGTCCAACATTATATCAGACTAAACTGATTTCTTTAGACTTTCCCATGTTGTCACAAAAAGAAGCACTGTGTTTGAGGTGTGCCTTAAAATCATCCACAGGTGTCCAATTGACTCAAACGTTGTCAATTAACCAATCAAAAGCTTCCAAAGTCATGACATCATCATCTGTGCTTTCCTAAATAGTTTGAAGGCATAGTAATCTTAGCGTATGTAAATTTCTGACTTTGAAGAAAGCAGTAAAAAATTCTCTCTGGCATTTAGCAAATAGAAATAATTTTGGTAATCCTAACTGACTTAAAACAGGAAAAGTTAAGTTACATTTAAAGTCAGACAGTGACAACAAAAAGTCATGTGTCTTTATACACAATGTAGGTAAACTTCTGGTTTCAACTCTATGTCTTGATTATTTGAGTCAGTGGTACAAGTAAACAAAGAAATCCAAGTTTCTGTCAAAACCCTTAAAGTGAAAAAATGTTATCTGTATATGAGCACATCCTGCAGGATATTTTACAGCACAAAGCAGTGAAAGTTGCTCCTTTTCTCCCGAGTGTGTAATTGCTTTCTGACATTGATAGATTTAAATTGTAACAGAATTCATTCATGTAAAAGTGTCTCCACAGATAATGTATGTTTTTTTTTCCCTCTTCAGGTGCTTGTGCATAGCCTTGTGCTGTTGTGGTATGCCACTTAAACTTTATTATTTGTGATCATTTAAAGTACTCCCATTCTTTGACAGCCTTGGGTCAGAAATTTTTACAGTGAACTCAGTCTAACTCTGCGGCTGCTGCCATTATCTCAAACTGTAGCTTTGACTGCAGCCAAACAATAACTGGAGCCAAAAACGACTGCCGTTATGACGCAACAATTTATCAGTCATTCAGAAGAAAAATGTTTGTTATAGTAAATTGAAAGCCTTTTAGAAAAAAACTTGCACTGATTTAAAATATTCCTGTCAGCGTCTGAATAGAGCTAATGAACTGCTATGATCTTGACCCATATAAGCACAAAATCAATTAAGAAATGGAATACCCAATTAAAAAGTAATTACTTGAAGTTTTTGCTCAAACTGATACTGGCTCTATAAGTGAATGAGCTTCCAGATGTTGTAGCACCAGTAGTCAGTGTTTGCTGCAGGTCTGATCGTGCTGAAGGAAACTCCAAAAAAACCCTCCTGCAACTAACTGCAAACTAATTAAATGTGCAACATATTACAACATTCAAGTGGATGGCAAGTGAGGTTTCTTTTGTTTCTTACCTCTCCATCTTCCCCATCACCATCCTCATCTTCATCTTCACCTTCCTCTTCTTCGCCCTCATCAATATCTTCCAGGCCCTCTTCATCATCGTCATCATCGCCGTCACCTTCCTCATCCTCCATGTCAGGGACCTTAGAAACATCCACAGAAAGGTTGAACACCTTAATACAGTGGTCCTTTACACTGAAGTAAGCGCATGCACAGAGCTGAGCCAGAAACCTGGACATAACTCATCATCCCAACTGCTAATCACCAGATTTACATTATAAATGGTCTGTGCTTAAAAAACACTTTTCAACCTTCGTGGTACTCAAAGCATTTTACAGTGTTTCCCATTGGCTCAACCCACACACATTAACACACACTGATGTCAACAGGGCTGCCATGCAAGGTGCCTGCCTGCCAATAAGAGCCACTGCAGGTTCAGTGTCTTGCCCAAGGAATGTGGAGGGGCCCAGATTACAGCTACCAGATTAGTGGACAACCAACCCTACCACCTGAACCACAGACGCCACACTCTGACCATTTTCCTCTGACATCAACCTCAAAGGAGAAGTTTAAAAAAAAAAAAAAAGATCATGTGGTACTAATGTAGTTGTATAACTGTAAGGATTCTGTTAAATCAGAATCATTTCATGCTTCTGATCAGCAACTACAAAGACAGTGAAAACCAATTAGGCATCGGGCAATTTTAAAGGCACAACAACATATTTGATAACCTATGAGGTGCTGTTAGGCTACAGTTGATGCTAGCCTTCAATCATTTCTTGGCCAAAATTAGTGTCAATACTGTGATAATACTACATGACACGATAGAAAAGGTGTAAATTAATTCTGAAATATCAAAGCACATCTTTGCCACTTGAGTGGTACCTGGATGAAAAGAATCAGTTTAGTATAACTAAGACAATAGAGCAGTGGACAGTGGCAGTGACTCATTTGTGTTATTATCAGCGGTGAGGTTCTGGGGCATAAACACTGTTTAGAGGCATTGTGGTTTAAGAGCCCAGTTAATGGTCAGGTAATTACACTCAGAAGGAGTCATAGTGACAATTAACCACATATCAGCTGAGGCAGAGAAACAGTCAACACCCTGGAGCTTGCTTTGGACTGATGCTTTAACTGTGTTGTGCATTTTCATAACAGCAGCTTCTAAGAACGAGGTTCTGCCAGGCAACCCCTGTTGCTTGACTAATTTCTGAAGCACTGACTTGAATTCAGGTTTCTTCAGCATGCTAACCAAAACCATCTCCTTAACCAGATATAGCTGACAGTGGCTGGGATCTCTTTTATGGCTGTTTTCAGGAGCTTGCAAAAACGCTTCAGTGATTTCAAACATTCACTGTACAGTCACTTGGTTCTGGTGGAGATGGAAAGTGACTCTTCAGTAACTGGCTGATATGTAGCTGCGTGAGATCTCAAATTTGATTCCCTGTTAGTGTGGAACCTTTGTGGCACAGACTTAGCAAACTGCCTCAGCAGCACCAGATGTAAACAAATAGTTGGCTCTAAAAATATATTCATAACTTTTATGTTCAAGGGAACTCTTCGCACATCTATTTCAAGAGACAGGTGCGTAGGAGAAGGAAGAGCACATCCAACAGGTACAAAAACAGACTCTGGCACACTGTCTAACTTGCAAACATAAATTATTAAAGCAACGTTCCCGTACTAGACCTTCATCAGGTAAAAATGTTCAATTTATGTAAAATTCAATACACACACATGCAATGTAAAGTATAAAGTATAGAAAATATTTTTTAAAAAGAAGAAAAAAAACTGAACACAATAGTTGTGAGAGCTTTTGTCATCTCCTGCTTGTTAATAGTGTGGTATCAACATTGCCCTACAGGTTAAGTGAAGGATGCAGGTTTGGTGTTCACTCAAGAAAGTGACAGCTGGACGAGTTGTGGTGGAACCTCTGAACGCAGGGAGATGACCGTGGAGTACAACGGAT
>NW_007580151.1:26451-37498 GCF_000690725.1 Stegastes partitus | reverse complement strand
GATGAATATGAGTTTGACACCCCTGATCGAGAGGAAACCAAGCTAAAGGGTAATAATCCTACCAGGTAGTACTGCAGCGGGTTAGGCCAGATATCATCCTTGATCACTTCTCCCAACTCGTCAGCTCCTGCATCTGAGTGGTCAGTAAACCAGGTGAAGAAGCTCTCTGGCTCCTCATGCTGCCTTTTCTTCCCAGCTTTGTTCGGCGTCTGACCAGTACGCTTCGTCAGGTCCTGGGGGAGGAGGGGGAAATGTGGCTAGTCAGGATTTGAAGTTACAAAAAGTTTATCCATGGAAGAAGACCTGAAACCACTGTTACATTGACAAAATATGGAAATACACTGCAGGTTATCAGTTTAGATGGTATTTAATAAGTTCAGTCTTTTCCTTCTCCTTAGGTTGATTTAATTAAAACAACCACAATTGTTTCTGTATTCCATAAATCTCTTATTATTATCCTAACTGTTGCTCTGTTCAAAAACACCCAAAGAGTGCCCTTCATAATTTCCTAATCCCAAAACTTAACAATGTAAATCCTTATATTGTCACAATACTGCACACAAGGCAAAGAAAAACAAGCAAACCAACCTTTCCAGCTTTCCATTTGATTTCAGTTGATTTGGAAACAGGGTCTCCGCTCTCGTTTACATTAAACTCTTTGGAGAGAGCTTTGTTCTCAAAGTATGGATTCTCATCAAAATACTACAGAAAAGAGAAAACATGTGCATCAGAAAACTGGCATGCCATTTATAGAACATATGAATACAAAGCAAACCCGTCAACTCACAAAATCTATTCTATAGCCGGACTTGATATCCTCAAACTCAGTGACCTCAACCCTCGACAAGTAATGAAGTGCTTCCTCATCCTCCTCTCCAAGAAGAGCTGAAACTAGAGATTCGACACAACAGACAAGCACACACAGTTAGATCACACAATTTTATGTGCGTTTTCCTGAGTAACTTCTGAAAGCACTTCAAGGTTGCAAACAAGTTAAGACAATAAATGTGTTTCATAAACAGATAATGATTTCTGTAAGAAGCAACGTTTACCTTGTGGATGGTTGACGAATGTTGTGACCCAGAAGTTGGGGATTTTGGCTATGAGTTCTGATCGCTTCTGAAAGAACGGCTGACGTAATTTGTTGTACTTCTGCTCTACTTTTAAAATTTCTTCACTAGCCTGTTCATTCAGTCTGGCGGGAAAAGAAGACAGAAACATGTCAAATTAAACAACTATTTTCATACGTCTGTTTTTCAGTGCTGATACACGACACTCAAAGTTACCTGTCAATTTCATTCTGTACTTCGTCAATGTGTTCAATTGCTTCTTGTTGCTCTTTTTCTGGAAGGACAAGGAAATATATGGTTAAAGTAAGATTCTGGAATTATGCAAAGAATAACACACATATATATACACAATAGTGGATTTAAGTGATATTCAATATTTCCCAAATCATTTAGTTAAATTGCCAAAAACTGATACATGAACTTTTTTTTTTTTTAATCTAACTGCAGAAAACCTCAAGTCGGTCTATTAGGGCTGGACCCGCTGTGCTGGAGTCAGGATATCAGTTTTGATGTCCTTGTGACAAACATGCTTTTCCTCAAGTGGAAAGGCAACCAAGGTGACCGTGGCCCGATGAATGGGAGTACGGTTAAACAGTTACACAATTGGCATAGCCCACGGAATTAGAGAACTGAATGAAATAAATTTGCAAATGTGTCCAAATTAGCAATGTTACTAAATTTTACTAATTTTCCTGTCTAAAAATGAGAAATCTCACAGAACAGTCAGAACTTAGTACAAGTTAATAAGTAAAGTTAAAACTGAAAAGCAGATTTCTACACTGCACAAGGTTCAGTCTATCAAGATTTCGTTGAAGAATCATTAATGGATTGAAACATTTAGGAAACCTTAAGAAGGTTTCTTATGTTAGGTTAAAAAAATATATATATATTCGCAAACATATCGTGATCGAACACTATCAAAAATCATATCTAAGAGTCGGGCGATAACTTGACAAACATCATGAAATTTCACACACAAACAACAACACTATTTGGCACATTAAGAGGAAATAAAAGCAACTTAAGTCATGTAGACTGGAAGCAGCCTAGCACATCACAGAACATCACTATTCATGCCCAAAAAAAATCCCAAAGCAACCAAAAAAAATGTTTTTAAATCATTATAAAATGTTGAAATGTTCTCGATGTTCTCGGCTACTTCTTGTAGTTAACTGGTTTTGCCATGTGGGACATCTGCATCTGAAATTGATTGAATGTGCTCTGTGATTTAATACAGTACTTTGTTGATTGCAAGGAATTTAGCCAAATTCTCTGGCTACAAACCAAATTCCCAAACATTTCTCTATTGCATGAAAAGTAAATGGCAAGCCATGGTGTGACTAGTTAGAGCTTGTGTGTGTATGTTAGTGTGTGTTGTGACGGTGTAATAGTACGAGTATTTGTCCTCAACTGCTCGGTATGAGACATTCAAATCTGTATGAAACCTCACTGATTCAGTACACCCTATCATCCAAACAATTGCTCACTCCAGAACAAAAATTCCTTCACAGAAGTACCACTTGGAAAGTTTTGGTAGTGCAGCATGGCAACAGTATGCAAGCTAGTATGACTACATACGTTCACAAAGCTCATGTGGCACAGGTGTAGGGATGTGGATATGTGACCAGTAATCAGTCATGGAAAGTAACAGACTTAGATATATCAAAATGCCAAAATGCTAGAGCCTCATTAGAGGATTCTCAATACCAATGGATGGCTTTAGAGGGAGCCACATAACAGTGCCTGCCAAAGAGTGCAGGGAAATGAATCAACGTATGAAACATATTGTTGAAAGAGCACAGCAGTCCTACAGAAATTCCCCAGCCTACAACCTACATTTTACAGACATAAGGAAACATGCTTGTTTGGTTCAAACTGCAGAAAAAAATAAATAAATAAAATAAAATGGAACAAAAAAAAAATTATATATATATATGAATAAAGACTTTTTAATACTCTTTTTTTTCAGTTGAAAGAAAATGCAAAAATTACAATTTCCACTAAAACCACTACTCACATCTAATATCTGTCAATGTAATTGCAATATGATTTTTTTTTCTTTGCCACATCATTCAGCTCTACTATCAACTACAGACTAGAGATGAACTGATCTAATTTTTTTTCAAGGCCAATACCTGAGAGAGGTATAAATCTGCAGTAAAAACACCACCTTACAGTGAAAATTTAAACTAACACAGTTTCCAACACAAAACAATGTTGAGATTCTATTGCTAGTGTTAAGTTTTCTATATGGCTAATTAAAAAAAGAACTTTTCAACACTGATCTGTCTGTGTGGATAAGCTATTGTTTGTGATGTATAGCCAGTTAGATGTGCTGTGACACTGCTTCACAGCCCAGAGCAGAGACCAAAGATGGAGCAGGGAGGCTGCATCAGAGATCCGAGATGTCAAAGTGAAATGCAATATGACTGAGCCAAAGTACTGCATTTTAAATCAGTTTGTTTGACTCATTTGCTTGGGAATTGGCTAAAAACTAATCAACAAAAAATATCATAAACAACTGGAAAAAACGCTGAATATCAGAATAAATACGCGGCCAGGGGGATAATCAGTCAACCCACGGTCAGACACTTCAGTCAGTGTACTTTCCACATCCACAAGCATGCAAGGGCCCATGTGAATCAAATTCCATGATCTCCCCAAGTTATTTTTCTCATTGACAACATGCCAGCATTTGAGTGCCAGGGAAAATAATGGCCAGTGAAACACTATTAAAGCAAAATGGTTTAGTTATTTTGTTCCCTAAAATAAATACAAATATATGTTTATAATGTTGTTTGTTTAATCTGTTGTACCGACGCGTGACCCCAAAACCGCCGAACACTCGATCTGAGAGTTTAGAGGAGCTTCCACCTCCGTTAGTGCCGGAGCCACAGACCCTCCGTCTGCAGCTTCCTGTTGCTGCTAAAGGCGGCCTGGTTTGAATGAGGGGCTGCACTGTGCCGTCTGCCTCCCGCTGATAATAGCACACTGTCGACAAATAGCTCCTTATGCATGCTAAACACATGTTAACACGCAGGATGCCGCTTCACAGCGACATTGTAGCCAACTAAGTGAATAAGATGCGCTTGTTTACGTTTTACTCAGCAACTAACAGACAATACAAAAGCAAAGTGGCATGCACGTTGTATTGAACAGCAGACGTGAACGTTATCGGTGCTCGGCCTTTCTTAGAAAATGCAAAATACTGAATTTTATACTTGCTATCAATATGGGCAAACAATCGATTGTGGAGCGGCAGCTACAAGCACGCGAGGAAACGCACAGCTGCTTCTGAATTCAGCACAACTCGTTTGAAACAAACCTTCCAAAATGTCTGCACAAACAATAACTGCACACCAAGCTGAATGCAGCGTATGCAAAGCAAACACTGGCCTCCTTCGTGCTCATGAACTGACGCTAGGGTGCTAATGTAAGCCAACAGCTAGCAACCTGCTCACGCTAAAAGGTTAGCCCATGCTAGCATGCTACAATAGTGAAATGCCCTGCACAACAGCATTCTACACCAACGTCTATGTGGAGGTGAACGTAAAAAAAATAATTGGTCATCCACGGTAATTTATAGCTGTAACTCGAAATAACACATCACGCTGCACTGAAAATAACAAAATGACGATAAACAAATGAAAATGGCGTTGCACAGGATAACCGCCATTCCTTGACGTTACCAGAGGTCTCGTCCGCTCCGTCGTGATTTGAATTCTCCTTCCTACTGACTTTTGCCGATGAGGCCGACATGGTTATCGTTTGCCGCGGCTCTTTAGACCAGATGTATCGCCCGGGCGGTTTAAAACTCCTCTCTGTAGGACAAAAGTTACTTCCACCTTACACAGAGTGCGTGTCTTCCAACCCACGATAAGGAGGACTGAGCGCAGCTGCGCACGCTTGTTTCTGGTTCCCTGTGAAGCGCCTGGTCGGTGAACGTATTCACGGTGCTCTACTGCCCCCAGCGGGCTGGAGTGCGACACTGCAGTTGAAACATACAGCCAGGACATCGAGCTCCGTTACCTGAGACCTGTACAGTAGACAGAACAAAATGTGCAATATTAGCGAATTTCAAATGATTCCGTTCCGTATTATATTACAGTTACTGTATTACCTCTCAGTCAAACAGTATTTACTCCTGTGTAAAATGAAACTTTTTAGATTTTACAATAATAAAAATACAGGACCCACAGTCGAACCTCAATGCAACAAAAGTTGGAACACGTACACCTTTTATTACTGAGATTCAAATGTTTTTACCTTTTTCATACTTTGTAGTTCCATCTTTGTTTTGATGACAGACTCAATCTTCCTCGGCACTGATGATACAAATTCCATTTATGTCCACCAATTTCCATATGTCATTTTACATATTTGTGAAGTCAGATAATTAGACTCGCTGTCTGCAGCTCTCAGTAGTGGTACTGTGGCTCGTTCTGTACCTTCTGATCAGTGCTTACACTTTGTTTGGACTATATTTAGCTGGCCACTGATCTTTGTGTTCCTTTTCCATCTCTGTGAAGTCACACAATAAGATTTTTATTTCCTCTGGCAATTCTTTTCCATGTGCAGCCATGATGCAGACATGCAGATGGACACAGCCCATTGGTCCGAAACCGCTAAAGTTTGGCAGTTTTCAGTGTTTCTGTGTTCATGCAATTAGACTAACTAGAAGGTGAAGGTGTCTTCAATGTTTTTTTTCAATGAAAATGGGCTTTCCAACTTGTGTGCCAGTGATCAGAAGCATATTCACTTTTGTGAACACTTTTTAATTTTTTTTTGATTGTTCATAAATGAAATGAATGAAATGAAAAATGAAAAATACTTTATTTATCCCAGAAGGGAAATTCAGTTAAAAAGTAAGAGAAATAAAATTAATTAAAAATAAAAGAAAATATGCTGCTGTTTAACTTAAAAATAATACAAGTATTGAGAAGTAATACAATTTAGAATTACTTGATATAAAGATGATACCTAATTAACAATGTTGTTATCACTTCTGTTGTATATAGTGGTTGTCCAGGTGAATGTCTTATTTTACTTTGGCTGTCTAGACACTGTTTAGTAAATGATGTTTTACATTCGATGCCTATTTGCACACCTTTTGCATAGTTCCTGTATTTTCATACTCGATCCATCCTTCCATTGTTTTTCTACAGTTGCATATTCCTGTTCGGGGTGCAGGGATGCCAGAGCTACGTCAGTTACTTTAAAACAGTGCATTAAATGTAACTAGAAACCATATTACTGCACTTATTGTATAAATCCAGGTGGACTGAAACCACATTCCCACATTTAAGATTCCTGTCTATGCAAAATCCAGACCTTTATCTTTGCATTAGGTTTTCCACCTCTCACTCTGATTTAATGGCTCACAAAGACTTTTCTTTAATTTATTGGTATTAATTTATTTAGGTCTTTGACAACAGCCAAAGTCAGGGAAAGTCTTTACATACCAGCTTTTAACCCATTTAATAAATGTAACATCTTTCCTCCAGTAACCAACAATTTTAAGATGTTTTATTTGACCCTTAATTGATTAAAACCTGGATTGGCTGTTAAGGTTAAACTTTTTCAATTGTTGATAAGCCTCATATCATAATTACATCACATAAGATCAAAACACATATGACACTTATTTCAATAGTGTTCTAGTTTCAAGGCTTTCGTATATATTATTCTCTTAGTCTGTCTTCACTGTTCAGTAGTTTGTACCACTTGTTTCAAAGTAGGTTTCATCCCTCCAGTCGCTGTACAAGAGCTGCAACTACATCCACAGCTAAACGTAGATTAGAAATACAAGCATGTTCAAACACATTCTTAATTTACATGGAAAAGTAGATGCATGTTTATTCTCTGCCTCTACTTTTCAATGACTAGAATGAAATATTTGAATTCAATGCAAACATACTCTGGTTGGTCATAACTACTGGGTTGTATGTAGTTAAACAGAGGTTGGTTATATTGTTAAAGTGCGATGAAACAGTGGCCGTAAAGAAAGCATTCCATCAAACAAACAAACAAACAAACGCAGGTACTAGATGGAACTCTGGAGGGGCACTGGGAAGCTGGTTTGACATAGCCAGGCTTTCTCCATGTAAATATGCTCGGCAGAAGGTGGTTTTCAACTTTCTTTCAGGCTTTCTGTTTCAAACTCCTGCGCCAAATTTACATAAAGTTTAAGTCAAGTCTACTTTATGCAAATGAACTGGCGGGTGATGCTTCAGAGCACGAGGCAGGGCGTTTCAGCGACAAACTGACGGATCCTGCGGACACGTAGCAGGCCCTGCCTCTGCTTGACCAGCTCCATCTTATATTAAAGACCTTATTGTACTGTATCATCCTAACAGAGCCCTTCGCTCTCAGACTGCAGGTTTACTTGTGGTTCCCAGAGTTTCCAGAAGTAGAATGGGAGGCAGAGCCTTCAGTTATCAACTCCTCTGTTGTGGAATCAGCCCCCGGTTTGGGTTCAAGAGGCAGACAGCCTCTCTATTTTTAAGGTTAGGCTTAAAACTTTCCTCTTTGATAAAGCTGATAGTTAGAGCTGCTCAGGATCACCTGAACTGCCCCTTAGTTATGCTGCGATAGGTTTAGACTGCTGATGTATTGAGCTCCTCTGAGCTTCTCTTCTCTCTTCTCTCTTCCTTCTTACCACCATTACATGTCACTAACTCTGTGTTTCCCCCGTGGTCCTGGCTTGTTCTCTCTGTGAATGTCTCTGATCTGCAGCCGCTGGCCTCACCAACCCCCAAAATATTTATTGTTCTGTTCTATTGCTGCTCGCCATCTGCTATACTGCTAGAAGATGGAACAACACTTCCACCATGCTACAGTGGCTCTATGAACTCATGGAGCATCTTGGGGCAGCTTTGGCCTCCCTTGCAACCAACATAAGTGCAGAGGAGCATGAAGCAACCTGACAGTCTTGCAGTCTTACGGCCATTCAACCAAGCCACTATAGAGCTGTCTGAGGAGAAAGGGGTAGGAGGGTCCAAGGCTATTCCCCTCTTTAAAATGCTCAAATATTTCATTGCAGGACTACGTAGTCAAATGCCCTATGGCACTAATTGAAAAAATTATGTGATGGAAAAGTTCAGTCAGCTGAAAAAGATTATGGCCTTGTCGGTCACCATGTTCCTTGACCCCAGATTTAAAGAAGTGGCATTTTGCAACCAGGGACACAGTCAAGCTGCAGTCAAACGATTAACTCATGAGTGTGCAAATGTGATTGCAAGTGAAATTCCAGCAGTATCAACTCCTGTGGCACCTTCACCAAGAGCAGGACCATCTAGCTAACAAGACTTCGACCTTTGGGCCCAACTGGATATTCATGTGGCGACTCAAAATCAAAAAACCAACTCCACTGCCAACGCCACAGTGGAAGTGCAGAGGTAATGTGTTGTGCATATTCCCTATGTGCTTGTAAAAAAAAAAATGTTTTAAAAAGTGATGTTTTTCATCAGTTGTTTCCATGTTTCCTTTTTTTTTTTTTTTTTTCGCATCCCAAGGTATTTGAAGGAACCACACCTGGGAAGATCTGAAGACTCTCTAAAGTACTGGATGACCAGGAAAGCAGTGTATCCCAATTTATTACAACTCATGCCCACGTATCTATGTGTCCCTGCATCCTCTGTCCCTTGCGAGAGAATCTTCTCTAAGGCTGGGGAAATAGTAAATAAGAAAAGGAGCCGTTTGAAGCCCGGCACTGTGGGAAAAATCCTGTTTCTCGATAACAATCTCTGAAAATAAACATTGCACAGAGCACTGCCACTTTTTACAATGCCCATGTTCACAAGCACAACTACTGACACTTCTGTCAGATCATACGTCACTAATATGGCACAAAACGAAAAAACATATAATTGATATATACAGTCATGGAAAAAAATATAAGACCACCCTTGTTTTCTTCAGTTTCTTGTTTATTTTAATGCCTGCTACCACTTATTGCTGTACAAAAATAGACAGAAGCCACATGGCTAAAGTTGTGTGTAACGTCAAATGTGTCTATGAACATACAGCTTTAAATGAGTTGCACTGCACACATTTGGGATTCAAACAAAATATCGAGTACCTCGGGCAAACTACTCTGAAATTTTGAAACAGCTGCTTTAATCCCAGTCTGCCACCAGATGTCACTGTTCCTCCTCACAGTGACGCTCCGAAGCTTCGACTCATTTTCGGTAGAAAAAGAAAGAAATCCTCAGTGCTAACATGTTGTTAATTTTCCCACTTTCTATCAGAGATTTATGCAAGTGAACTTCTGTGAAAGGAGATCACCGGAAGCAGGCTCCGTGACTGCGGCTACCTCGGCAGGTGCACTGAATAATTGAATGTGATTGGCTCACGCGGCGTCTCTGTCGTTACCGGCTACCAACCAATCCAGAGAGCGGCTGCTGACGTCAGTGGTGCCTCCAGCCTCTGCTGAACTCGATTCAAACTTTTGTTCGGATGTGTTTCTATGATGAACCAGGAGGAACTCACTGCGGAGCCTGTGAGCAGCTTTGGCAGACGTTGACTGTCGCATACGGCTGTCCCTCGGCTCGCTGTGTCCCTGCTCCTGGACCTGCCTCACCTGCTCCTGGACCTCCTGGACCTACTCCACCTGCTTGTGCCCGGAGAGGCAGCGAGGCGACCGTTGACTGTGTGAATGTCCAGCGGACCCGCCTGAGGCCACCATGTCAGGTGTAGCGCTACAGGTAACGCGAATGACACTTTCTGTCTAATTCTTCAAATGAAGACCAATTATGGTGGAGATGTTAGTTGCCCATTTGCTTTAGTAAAATGTACCTGTCGACGAGGGTGGGTGAACGCTACTGTAGTTGCTATTCGTCGAACAGGCGTACAGGATTTTCCTGTTTGTCTTGTTTGCTTCTCCTCGTAACTCAGGTAGTTCTGCCTTTGTGGTTATCACACAAATATCCTGCCTCGGACATTTAATTCTAACTGCTTCATGGTTGTTTTACTTATCAAAGACGGTGATTTATATCATGGACATTACTTTAAATGTCTTCCAGAGTCGTTTATTCCAAAAGCAGTTAGCTCACTTGTTTGGTATTTTTTTGAGCAACACTCCAAAAACCCGTTGGTTTGATGAAGGAAGATAAACTGCTATTGATGAAGCTTTTACATAATCTGACATGCTGTTTAAATGTCATCTCCAAATGTTGTATGATGCCGAAGGTTATTAAGGCTCTGTATTGGTCCAGCCTAGTTTATGTTAACAGGTTCAGAGCTTGATGGCATTTATTAGTCTGTATAATGTAGAAATGTCAGGTTCATTGTCTCTTAATGAGACCAAACCTATGAGCACTTCCTAGGACAGGAACAGTCTTCTTGTTTTGATTGGCAGGAGGTGTGTCTGTTGGCTCATGCAGAAGATAATAGCCATAGAAATGAGTAGAAGTACAGGTAATACTCAACACAGTGAACTGGTAAAGTAAAGTGATAAATGTTGATCACGCGATGACACTGCTTTAGTATAGCAGTTGTAATCATTGCCTTGATTCGATTCATCTTCTGATTTGTGTCTTGTGTTAGAAGAAGGACAGCATATACCCGTGGGCCGTGACCATTATGCAAAGTCCAAGGTCGTGTCACCACATTGCGCACTTTGTATGAAAAACAGTCTTAAACCTTAAGTTGGTATCAGAAACGCAGCAGTTCAGAAGCTGGAATTATACACTATGGGGTGTTTTTGCTAAAAGCTTATTCAAAGGATGAATTAATTCTCATAATAGCTTCTTTCATTTGACTAATTGATTGATGATGACCTCCTGTTCTATTTGTGGCTGAAGATAGATGCCCTCCTGATGGTAGTTGGGTGATGAATGAGAATCAAAACATACAAAGTGCATAAAGCTCAATGCAGTTCAGTTTTATACACTCTGTATAAGGTTGTGTAAACGCAGGCCTCGATAGATGTGAGTCAGTGTGACAGTAAGATGAACATCAATCAATCAATCAATCAA
>NW_007580151.1:0-25281 GCF_000690725.1 Stegastes partitus | reverse complement strand
ATGCCCTATCTGCAAAGATTTAATCTTTAAGAAATTGTTGTAAATAAAAGCTGCTTAGAAGATCTGCTATCTAGTTCTTTTAGAGGAATGTGTGACGAGTCTAGACGCAATTTAAACATGATGCATTGAGATGATTTAGAGCTATCTGAAGGTCACGTTTCAGATTCAGTCAAAAGCTGATCTGTAAATATTTTTAGAGCTGCACATTCCCTACAACAAAATGATGAAAGTAACTTTGGTGTATTTACAATAGAAATATTTTAAATTAACATTTTTATAATTGTCATTTTAAGTTGCCTTTTTAGCCCTTGGCCAGGCACAAGAAATGGAAATGAACTTTGTCTGCTAATCCCGGCTTAGTTACAGTTGTTTTTTCTGTAGATCAATAAGCGCTGGCTGTTTAAAATAAATTAAATGGAAAAATAAGCACAAATGTAGTTTTCGGATATCTCCAAATAATTGTCTTGACCTAGGTTTGCCTGCCTGGTTGCCTTTCCTCCCTCTTTTCCTGCCACTATCCAGAAATGTGCAGGGTACTTGAAGTAAAAACTCAAAAACAGTCTATACATGTCGTCTTTGTGATAAACTGGCAATAGGTCCAGGCAGCATGCTCTCCTGAGAATGGGTGTAACAACTGTCAGACTAACCGGGTAATTATTTGAAGGTGGAGGTATTAATTCCAAGGTGTTCCTGCAGTACAAGCGGCAAAGGTTTCTGTCAAACTTAACTTGAACAAAGGGAAGGTCTTCTCAGACTTTGAGCTGTCTGAATGGATAGCTGTTACTAGAGGTTTAGTTAAAGGGAGCTGGAAC
The DNA here is from genome assembly GCF_000690725.1 of Stegastes partitus. Classification (NCBI taxonomy): domain Eukaryota; kingdom Metazoa; phylum Chordata; class Actinopteri; family Pomacentridae; genus Stegastes; species Stegastes partitus. Next base: position 24,469 of record NW_007580151.1, on the reverse strand, counting down.
TGGGTTTACGCAAAACATCCATCAAAAATCCATGAAAAAAAACTTTTTTTTGGTGAAGTAAACTGAAGGGAATTTTGTATGTGGTGTTCATAGGACTGTAAGATTGCGTTTCAAGAAAAATAAGCAGCAACATGTTTTTTTTAAACAAGCAATGTCACTGTTTGAACAGTTTTCATGGAAATGTATTTGCACCAAAGAAATGACAAATGTTAATGTGACACTACTGTGTCTGTACTTGTTAGATGGAGGTTAACATGACAGAAAGAATGTATCTGTTCTGGATCTGAAACAATTGATTATGCAATACTTATTCAATTTTGACACCAGATTAACAGTTTTAGTTGTTTATGTAAATAAAACATACTCTCTGGTTGTAGCTTCTCTAATGTCAAGATTTCGACGCTTTTTTTTTTGTTCTCTTTGGGGGTTTTTTTGTTTGTTTTTTTTAAAATCTTAAGTGGGATATCTTTAAAGTTGGTTGTTAGGTCAAGGCAAATCATTTAAAGTCATCACCTTGGACTTTCAGAATTTGTATGGTGTGAAACTAAATTAACTTAATTATTTAAAAAAAAATCTCACACTAAAACACTGAAGATATTCCTTACACATATCAGAAGGTGGATTTAAATGACAAGTCTTCCTGTTTTAGTAAAGCTCACTTGATCTTTATCCACAAGGGGGAAGCCTTGTGTCATTTGTTATTGTTGAAGCTTTTTTTTCTGTGGTTTAACATACTTAGCAGTCCTTCCTGTCCAGTCAGGTGATACTTTACATTTCATTTTTGACTGCATCAACTAGGAAACACTACCGTTTAGACAGTCTGCTGGAAATGTTGGTGGTTGTCTGCTTTGTATTGCAGATGGTGGTTTTAGTTCCTTTCAGTAGCATGAGCTGGTCTATAATATTTTAACAGCCTAAATGTTGACGTTTTTTACCCCTATATTCTAGCAATCGGCCAATAATTGGCCTAGACAGTTATTGGATCTGATAGTCATCATTTTTCTGATTATTGGTGTTTTTTTGTTTGTTTGTTTTTTAAGTGATACATGATAAACTGAGTTAAATTCAAAATGCATGACTTTGGCTCTCGTACAACTGACTCTCTGTCTGGATGATTGGTCCTACCACCCCGTTTCCTCCTCCAACCCGACTGCAGCTATCACCACACCAGACTAAAATCTGCCACAAACCTGCACCAGGGCAGCTGTAATTTAATGTTGGCAGCTCGCCCTGGTGCCTCCCACTGTCTTAGATATGTAGCTACCAGCTGTGTACATGCACTCATTTGTTCGTTACTTTTGTTAGCCATGGGTGTTGCCATTGTGTCTTTAAGTTTGGCTTGGGAGCTTAGTTTCCTTATTTTGTTTTGGCTAGTTTTCAGAACTCTATTAGCCTTTGTATGGTATTATTTGGTTCTTTAATTTACCAACACCCACCAGCTCTGTTTTCCTTATGATATGATTACCTTTTTTTATGTCACTAAGCAATAAATTGCTTTACCTAAAAAAATGTTTATTTTTTTTGTTCCTAGCTGACCCTAGACAGCTGAGTGAAAACATAAATGTATTTACAACAGACATTTGAAACATAAGGAATTTCAACAAAATATTGTGTTAGCATTTGTGTCATTCTGCATATTTACACCAAGATTTTCATTTTCACTGCAAATGTTCTTCAGTTGTTAATATTGGTTATTGCTCTACATGACTAAGTCCTGATATTTATGTTGGCCCTGAATAAAACATATGGCTGGTCTTTAATTGCCTAATGTACAATGCTTGATTGAAGGACTGGGCTATCATATTATGTTCTCACATGATGCCTATGTTATGGAATAACAAGCACAATGATGAGAGATTTAAGCCTGTTGTGGTTGTCCCTCAGAACGGGAATCTGCAGGATCTGGATGAGTGGGATATTCTCGACCCCGAGTTTCAGCAGCGTTTGGAAGATGCTCGTACATTGCTCAGACAGGAGATCCAACGGGAGCTGAAGATCAAGGAGGCAGCTGAGAGGCTGCGACGGGCCGTGTCCAGTCGCAAGAGTGCAGCTGATGTGGATGGCCAACTCAAGGCGTCGAGCCGCAAGCTGGAGAAGTTGCACTGGGAACTACAAGAGCTTAACGCAAGATCTATGGCCACAGAGAAAGATGGCACCACAGGTAACAAAAACTGGATAGTTTCCAAAGATTTACATGCGTCTACTACATTGTGTCTACATGCTTCAGTGTTTAAAGAACACATTGTTATTCTTATGTTGTACTTTGGTGCTCTTCTCAGTGTGCGTCTGAAACATCCTATTATAGCTCTTGTCTCTATAAGACCCTCCTTCTGAAAAGCCCAGCCTGCTGTCATTGCTGTAAATGTTTTCTTTAAATGTCCCCAGTAGTCTTTTAGACTTTGGTCCCTTTTTAAGAAATGCATTGACAAGGTTACTCAGTAATATTTAACATACGCACACACACGCACACACAAAGGGAGAGGGGAAAAAAGAATAGATGGGGGTTTTTTTTGTTGTTGTTTTTTTCCCCCCAGTTGTCTTTTTACCTGACCATTAATGGCCCAGTTCTACCACTGGTTATGTATCAAGCGGGGTTATATGCTGTTATGTTGCAGGACTGGAAAATGCATTATCATCTACTTTGCAGTTACAAATTTAGTTCAGATCCATGTTAACTTTTTAAAATATATTTTTTCAAGAGTGGTCTGTGATAACAACTAGCAGATTCAATTAGCTAGTGGCACGGTTCTTACCTTTTAGCAATGCAAAGTTGAGTGTAGCAACAGTAGGACATTGTTCACAACAAGAGGTTACACAGCACCCTTATCCTTCATTCATTTCTCCTCTTAATCTTATTTTTAAATTACGTGTCAGACCAAAAATTGTAGGCTTAGACAGTTCAAAGCTGTTATGTGTACAATTTGTAGTTCCAACAAAAAATCACTGTGGTGCACAGCTAGTGTACATCACTACCCCCAGACTGTGTCAGCGTTCAGAAACATATTCCATCTGTTCCTGCCTACATCCCAAAGGACTGCAGATGGAATATGTGTTGCATTACACCTCTTCTCTTTGTATGAGAAGAATATTTTTGTATATCATATAATAAACTAATTGAATCAGAAAATTTGTACACAAGTTTGTTTTTATTTTTTGGCATTTTAGCTCATTTTCACAGCCAGCGTAGACAACAAAGACCCCATCAACAGAGACACATCCTGGACACTGTGGTTATATGATATTTGCCTTAACTATGAGACTTCCTTAGGTTTCCATCCTACCCAGAGACAAAGTAAAGTCATTAGAAGCTGATGTTCACTAACTATTTAAGGTTTTCGCTCATTTTACATCCCATGTGTTATTTTTGTACAGGTGGCGTGGATAAAGTGGACAGCCACTCAGCAGAGTCATGCCAGTGGGAAGAGGTCACGTCACCACTGTCCAGCCGAGTCAGAACCCTGAAGAAACAACTTACCATGGAGACCAAAGTCAAACAGGGTGCTGAGAACATGATCCAGACTTACACCAACAGCTCAGTCAAGGTATAGTACAATATAACGCAAATAACACGCATCACAACACGCACAGACACACTAGTCTCGAACCCTGTTCACAAACTTTGTAAGGTTGCTTATGGATGTGGTTTTCCTCCATGGTCTTTCTGTAATGGCAGTTTGCCCACTTTCTAATGTAACCTGAGCAAAACAGAAGCACTCCAGTAGTCTTTAGTTATCTATTTTATTTTTCAGGACAGGAAGATGCTTTCTTTGGCCCAGCAGATGTTGCAGGACAGCCGCACTAAGATGGAGCTGCTACGAATGCAGATTATCAAAGTCAGCCAAGCCAGAGATGGGGAGCGGGATGGTACACATGGTAAATCTTACCACACACACACACATACAGTTTTAGTCTGTGCCTTATCATATTTACCTTCACCTAGTATTAATTTTGCATTACTGAAGGAATTAACTGTTGCAGATTCCATATGAAAGATGTCATCATTAGTTTTGCTGCTAAAGGCAAGACATACAAATGGCAGCCTTTCACTGCAGTAGTCTCACATTGACAGATCGTCATCATTATGTTTAAACTTCTGTTTACAAAGCTCTTCACATATTTGATGGAAAAACACCCACAATGTAAGCTTTAAGTCTCATGCCAGCTGTGTCCAGAACTTTTACATTTTTCTGACGGTCTTCAAGCAGAGGGTTTGCTCAGGGGATAGAGCAGGGGTCTCGAACTCCGGTCCTCGAGGGCCGCAATCCTGCAAGTTTTAGATGTTGTCCTCTTCCAACACACCTGACTCAAATGATCAGGATCGTTATCAGGCTTCTGCAGAGCTTGATGCTGAGCTGATCATTTGAATCAGGTGTGTTGGAAGAAGGAAACATCTAAATCTTGCAGGATTGCGGCCCTCGAGGACCGGAGTTCGAGACCGCTGGGTTAGAGACACAGAGGGCTTGTTAACTTCGAGCTATCTCCATGAAAACTGAGCAAAGTCTATCCATGAAATGTGGTTGAAAGCTCAGGGAAAGCCTAGGGTCTTGAGTTGACATTTTTTTAGGCAAACGTTTGTTTCTGAGGTTGATGATGAACTGCTTAGGATCCATAAACAGCAATTAAATTATTTAAAGTGTGTCACTGGATTATGTTTAGCCCTATAGAAACAGCTTTTTTTACATTTTAAATAGCTTTTTAATACATTTTGCAATATGGATTCTGGCAGTATAGTGGTCTCCATAAACTGTATACCTTAAAATGCCAAAAGGAATATTTTTGGCTGTATAAATTATTACCTAGGATTAAAAGTTTTTAAAACATCAAGAGCGTGTCCTGCCATATTTTGAATATGAAACAAAATAAGTTCATTCACTCATATTCGATACCTGTTTTGCTGGTATAAATGTTTAAAGGTTTAAAAGGATAATGCTTACTTGTATATGTTCTCAAATGTGATGATAATGCCCAAATCTAATATGCTCCACTTGCCCTCAGGTCACCCTGTAGAGATGATCAGTCCTCTCGAACTGCGGGTGACTGAACTCATCCACCACATGAAAATTGAATCAGCTGTAGCAGAGGGTGCCAAAAATGTGGTGAAGCAGCTGAGTGGGCGTAAGAACCAAGACCGCCGTATACTTGGAGAGGTGGGTGCCAGCAGGATCGTCCTCCCTTACATTAGACTGAACAATTTTGAGCTTTGAATCAAGATAGTCTGTGTATATCATCGTCTTCTTTTTTGTTGTTGTTTGGTTTTGTTGATAATCTATAGCCCTATTCAGACATGGAATATGGAACATAGCTGGCTTTATCAGTCTGTTAAAGAAACCAAATTCTAGTCATTTAGATATAGGTCACTTTTCTACTAATGCTCCTCACTGTCAACCCAACCCTCCTGCTATCTCCACCTCCCCCATCCCTACTCTCACCCCAACCGGTGGAGGCAGATGGCCGCCTTCCCTGTGCCTGGTTCTGTCTGAGGTTTTTAAAATTCATGAGGTCTTCATCTTAACTATGTGAAGTGCTATGAGATGGCATATGTTGTTAGTTGGCGCTATATAGATAAAATTAATTGAATTGAATTGCTTCGTTCAGACAAACCCCTCACAATGCTCGATAGAGCTGCGTTGAGAATGTGACATCATGCCAGATTAGACAATACACAAGTGAGGTAAAATGCATAATAATGTAACAACAGACTACATCTAAGCCCAGTTTATTTCTGATTTCTTTAACAATAAAATGAAAGCTCAGGACTCTGAGCCTGAGGATGGCTGCGATGTAACAAAATATTTAACTGCACTTTATAAACTGTGACTCTGTGTCACAGCTCACCTGTGTGATGTAAAGACATGCAGGTCGACACAGTGTGACCTGCTGTTAGATCCTGGCCTGGACCGACGCGCTCTCCATGCTCTTTTGAGGCCAGTTTAAAATTATAAGAAATTAATGATACAGCTGTGGTTCTGCTTACACAAATGCATGCAACTCTCTCTTTGAAGACATTTATGGATCCTACTGCTGCATGATGCTGCAGGTATTCAATATACTCAGACAGAATAGTTTGAAACAGCTGAAAGTAACAAACTTCAGCTCCTGTTAACATTTTGTGGGGGGAAAAAAAGAAACTTTATTGTTGAGTGTTATTAATCTAAGCTGTTAGTGCCTGTTTTCATTGCAATTTTTTTATAGAAAGAAATGTCCATAATACCCTAATAGCTATGATATTGTAGCGCCAAGTGAGTGAGAAAGATGCGTTGCGATTTTGTCAGACAAACTGTCTTTTGCTCCTTGTGATGTTTTTGGCTGAACATTAGGACTGACGTGGAAAAAATGTTTTCCTAAATTGCTTCACTCAACTCCAAGTGTCGCTGTTTGTACGTGTCTGTCCATTAATGTAGTGGTTCAGTTAAGACTTGTGCTGTGTTGACAATGATTTCAAAAATTTGGGCCAAGTAAGATTGCTGGCACAACCTTTATGGAAATATGACCAGGATGCACATTCAGACATAAAAACGAGCCATTCCTGTTTGTTTACAAATGGCCATACTGGAGGGCATGAAAATTCAACTGTCATACAGAGGTTGAAGATGCAATATTGATGACATATTAAATACAAATGAAGATAGCCAAACACATTGTCAGGCAGGTAGACAGTCACAGTGTTGCACACAGCTGTTCATGTGAAAAGGGAGTCAAATAGGAACAAATTACAAAAGTGACCCAGACAGACAGTTTCAGTTGATTTTAATGTGTTAGGTCTGGTCTGATTTATTTGATGACATTGAAACATCAAACCAAAAATATATATGGACATCTAAAGACATGAAGTTGTGTCCTGCATCCTGTGTACTTGATGTATAAGATGCAACATGACATTTTACAGGTTTGAAATGATTAAAAGGACTGACCTCCTTTATTTCATAGCGAGAAAATGAATTTTCTAGCAGAGTTCCCTGTCAAATGATTACTGTACCTGGTTTATGATAATGACATTACTGAAAAGATAGATGACTGGGATCATTTACATTCATATTTTCTGAATGAAAATATTTGCAGATTATTCTTATTCACAGTTATAGGTTTCTGAATACGTTTACAGATTTGTGTACACATTCACATTTTCTTTCACATGTTTACAAATCTTGTAAGTGAAGTACTTCTAAATCTGGGTACAAATTTGCAGATTTCTGTACACATATACAAACCTGACTACATGCGTTTTAAGATTAAGCACAGTTGAGCTTCCACGCTCATGTTGCCTTATGTGTGCTGAATTACCAGAAGTATGGCACACGGGTAAATGCTTGACTATTTCCAAAAACCTTTAATAAAAACTAGCCAGACCAGGATTGTTTGGAAGGAACTTGAAGTTACTGTGGTCATTTTGCTCTATTATTAGACCCTTGAAAAAAGTGTGTGTCCCTCAGGCCCAGTCACGAATGCAAGACTCATCTCAAAAAGTGGATTTGTTGCGACTGTCCTTGGAGAGACGTTTAAGTGAGCTGCCTCAGGGCCATCCCACACACACCACTATTAAGGAGGAGTTAGTTTTGGGAACTTCAGCTTCCTATGGTACTCCAAAGAAACAATCCAGTGCTCCATCATCTTCATCCTTCTTCAAACCAGCAAGTCTAACAGGTTGCCTATTGAACCTCACTGATCTATTCAAAATACTTTGATTAAATGGGGTTTTCTCAAGTTTCAATTGATACCTGAAATGCTTTTTTGTCAGGTCGGTTAGAGGTATGTTTGATGGGTTGCCAAGACTTGTTGGAGTCGGTACCTGGCCGTGGTCGTCTGACCAGTGTCTCCACAACACCCGGGAGCCTCTCAGAAGGAAAGTCTCTGAAGGTGAGAGCCGGCCTATCAGGACGCAGTGCCAGTGGCAAATCAACCAAGGCTGATGAACTGTCCTGTAAGTGAAAACATTTTTCTTCCCATTTGCTTGAAAATGCATCTTCACCAATGGACATATATTGATAAAATGATCATATAACACCTTATTGCCTTCTGCAAGTTCATCACAAGAACTGTGGCCTCAATTTCTATTATACATTTAACACACAAGCCAAAAATTTCAATTCAATTTGATTGACAGAGACCAGAGATTGCCATAGCGCTGTATTTTTATCTTTGAGAACACACCACAGGATAATCAAAAATAAACAGTGTGCCTTACCCTTATATTTTGAATGCAATTTTCACTAAAATAAATTTTTTTTAAAACTGCTCATAGACAAGACACAAATTCAACCAATCCAAACCACCTCACAAATAATATGAGGAGGATTCCTTTGGAAGGATTTGGAAGAATTGTATGTATCATAACAGCTAAAACCTGGATAAATTCGTCCAACCTTTGAGAGGAAACCTAATAGTACCGTTAGCTTGCAATAAGAATTGAAGATGAGCAAAATTAGTGTATTACCATCTGTATTAAGTCTTCTCTCATCAGGATTTTGGCCCGACATAGTTCGTGACTGTATCAAATTGTGTCTTTTGTGTTTCAGCGGAGATAAGTGCTGTGCTGAAGGTTGACAACAGGATTGTAGGTCACACACACTGGAGACAGCTGGGCAAAGAGGCCTGGGGCCAGAGCTTCAGCATTGAATTGGAACGGGTCAGTGGCTTTCACTTCAAATAGCAACTTGGATTCTTTAGGGACTTATACTAAATATGGGATGTCATTAAGTAAACAGCAATAAACTAAATTCATTTAGGAGTCTTTTGAGCTTAGGTTCAAATATTCCACTCTGCAGGCCTGGTGTGTTGTATTTTACATAAAATAATGACAATAATACTAATAAGAAATGTTTTGTTTTGCTGCTTGATACAAAAAGAAAACCATGATTCTCATTTTCCATGACGAATCTGCAAGAGAAGTCTGTCTGATAGAACAAAATGTATTCCTGTTTAAGGGGTCTTGGATGCACATTTTAAATAAAAAACGTATTTAAAAGACAGAGTTTGTTGACATGAGGGCCCAGGATGTGCACAGCAAAATGAGCAAGGTGCAGGGGAAGAATACTGAAAAGAAGATTTGGTTGCAAAATGAAACGCAACTTCAGCTCAAAGAAAACTGCCCAAATCATTTGGTCTGGTCTTGCTTAAATCTAATACTAGTACCAATGATTTCACTCTTTTGCAACAATAGTAACTTTCAAATAAAGTTTTTGAGGTAAAAAGTCAGTTTTCAGCTTTTTTTCATGCAGATGCACTCCTAGTCATCCTAGAGTGATTCATACTTTCCGATATTCCAAAAGTTGGAATGTTTGTTTTTATCCTGCCTGTGTGCAGTAATGTACATGAGCAATGGGTTTTATCAAATATTCAATTGATATCTTTTCTTTCCATTTTCATTTTCCATATTTCAGTGCACTGATGTGACACGTGTAACTCTGCAATAGGTGTTAAAACTTTCTTGTCTTCACCGCTAAACGTCATCTCAGTAACCACTGATGGTGAACATCTGTTATAGCAGCCTGAGAATAATAACTTACAGATCTGACTTCTTGCTCATCTATAAATCAGAATGGCCAAGTACATCTTTGATACTCCGTCAGCCACATACTCCAGCCGTGTAATCCCACTGCTAATCCTCTGACATCTGCTCTAATCTGGCTTTCCCCATACATACCCAGCATCCCTGTGTAGGACTTAGGTTCTACTAATGCAGTACTCACTCTCTCTGGTTAACTGTGACTCTTGACATTTTAAAGGGGAAGTCAGTGGTTATATACATGTAGATCAGTTTACTGGCAACAGTGAGTTCTACGCAGCCTGTGAAAGCCGTTGTGTAATTTATTCTGTGGCACTGGAGAAGTTTTGTCAAGACTGAGTAAATGATGACATCATAGATAAATTCTCAGGGTTACCTCAGGTTGAGACTATAAACTAAGACAATGACTGTGTTTACATACACTCGACAAACAGGTTTACAGAATGTTTAAAGAGAACGCTGAGCTGGTTACCATAAGAGGGATAACAGTATGATCAAAAACGTATTTGCTGAAGTAGATTTTTCTTCTGTGTACCATATACCAGCTTATAAAGATGATCATACAGAGAGATGCATCCTTGAATTTAAAATAAATCTGACTAAAATTGAAATGTAAATGTCTAGGTGCTTGTAAAAATGTAGATAAGTCACTCCCACCTCTGAACACCTAATAGAGTGTTTACGGTTGGAGCTACAACAGGTGCTCGAAAACATTGCAGCTGTCATTGCAATATTTATTAGAATATTTACATGTGTCTGTTGAGCAACTTTAAATGGAAAAAATTCTTACACTGTGGAAAAGGGGTTGGTTGGGGTGTGTATCTAAGTGTGTGACAGTGGAGGGTGTGTTTGTGCATCTCAGTTTTGTGTCACTGCAGTGACTAAAATCCTTCTTTTCTCTACTTCAAGAGATGATCAAACATTTTGTTATGCCAATAATCCAGATTTTTAAAAAAAGAAACTTATTGAAATCTAAAGTGATGAAGGTATACGACTACATACGTAACCCTAACCCTCGTTTGAATATTTGTAATGTGTGTGTTGATTTAGTCTCGGGAGCTGGAAATTGCTGTGTACTGGAGAGACTGGCGAGCTTTAAGTGGGGTGAAATTCTTGCGGTTGGAGGACTTCCTGGATAATCAGCGACACGGCATGTGTCTCCAGCTGGAGCCTCAGGGCATCCTCTTCGTTGAGGTTCTGTCTTTCATATTTGTTTACTTACTACTGTGTTACCTGCATGTCTTTTAACCAAATTACACTTATAATTAACAATTAATTATATCAGACACAAACTAGGACACCATTTATTGAAGGTTTTTGTTGTGACTAAAATAAATTCAGCGAACATCTTTTCGCAGTGCCAAAGCCACCAATAGCAATGCTGCAACAGTCCTTTACCAGCTCCTCTATTTACTTTCAGGTGACATTTATTAATCCTGTCATTGAACGCCGCTCCAAACTCCAGAGGCAGAGGAGAATATTCCCTAAAGAAAAAGGTGGTAACATTAATTTCATTGTGTGTTTCTTCATGTTATTTTTGTTGGATCTATATTGTATTATCACTACTTGTTTCAATAGTTGTTTTCAGGCATTTTTTAATGTATTTGTGTGATTTAAATTTGGACTGTGGAATTTAACTTTTATAAGTTATGTTTACTGTCAGAAAGAAAGTAAGAAAGAAAATAACAAATACTACTTGAAAATGTACACAGAAACTTCTTTCACATGCTCAGGGGTGCTGTTCCTATTTGTGTTTCAGAGTAACATTTAACCCCATTAAATAATTAGTTTTTAGGGGTTTTCTCTGACCTTCAGACCATTTGAATAGACAAAGTGAACCAAAAGAAGACAAGTATGTTTACATGTGTACTAGTATCCTGGTTCTGACGACATATTCTATCACCTGAACCAGGTTTCTAAGCATTCTTTATGTGATGACTGAGGCACAAGGCACAACTGCACACCGATGATTAGAAACCTGGATACTGTTTCAGTCACTTGACCAGGAATGTGAATAACCAGATTTTTTCATTTTCCATGTCAATATCAAGCACAGAATATATTTAAAACTATGATAAGACTCCAAACCGGGCACATGTAAACACACTCAATTATCCAGCAGTCTTCTCCAACTACATTTCAATCAAACCTCCATTTCTAACCAAAAACCTAGTTATGGTAAGGTCCAATTGACATGCAATTTGAATAAATGCATTTCACATTTTCGTAACTCTCTGACATTGTGATTGCAACATGAGAATGCATTATGGGGATTTTTTTTTCATGATATTTTGTATATGATATCAAATCTGTGCAGGCACAGACTTTTGACAGCTATTAATCCTTATACATGTTTAGGTTGTGCAGTAATTCCAGATAAAATATTACTATTTGCATCATAAAATATTTTATTATAGACAATGTAGCTCAGACTTCTTCTTTTTGCTCACAGGGAAGGACTTCCTTCGTGCTGCTCAGATGAACATGAATTTTGCCACTTGGGGTCGTTTGATGATGAGTATCCTGCCTCCTTGCAGCTCCCTGGAGCCCATGAGCCCTCCATTAGCAGGCTCTAACAGTGGCCCCACATCTTCTATTACTTCTCCAGCACAGTAAGACTTTGTGGTGTCTGCAGAAACTGTGACCCAGAAACTTTTCTCTGTTAAATCTATGAAAAAGCAGTTTAAAAAAGTGAGCTATTAACTTCTCTACTTAGCTTTCTTTGGTGACTTGAGGCTGTTTTTCCTGCCCATTAAAGTTATCTGAGACCAAAGATATTGTGACTTTTCTAGAGGGCTGTTAGTGACATTATCACTGAACTGCATTAACAGTTAAGTGAAGTCAAAATAGTTGTATAATGCTAAATTGTAAGCTTATAAAAATAGCGTTATTAAAGGATAACATTGGTGAATGTTTATATTTCTTCTAATGTCAACCAACGAGGGCAGATCAGGGCAGGGCAGTGGTTTTGGATTGCTTAATCCAATTTCGGAAATTAAGGGTGCATCAATGCAGCTCGTCAGCAACACTAACATTAGCACAGACGTTAAAACCAGCATCACTGTTGAATGGCAGCAGAGTCATAAACTGTCTCTTCTTTTTAGAGAACCTCCTGTGGTGAGTCTGAATTTTGGTGAAGATCCACCAAGCAGATCTCCACGTGTCTCAAGAAAGAACAATAAAGAATCTGCACTGGTAAGCAAGTCAGGCTGCCTGAGTGACAAATGCTAAAAAAAAAATATTTGCACCAGGATTTATATCAGTAAATGAAATAGCTGATTGCAGAAACTATTTACGTATGTATGCTCAATGATTCTGTTGATTTCTGTTGTCTGTTTATTTTTTCCTGAAAAAAAACAGTCTCCTGGTGAGATCAAGAGCCCAAAGCCCAAGAAACAACCTTCTATTCATCTACCTCTGCAGTAAGTCAAAGTGACTGTGTACTTTTGGTTTTGTTGTTCAGTTTTGTGATTAGTTGATGTTTCTCCCCAGTGTTCCTGAGTATGATGGTATTTGCTATCAGATTAAAAAACTTCTATCCAAATGTATTTGGCGCATAGCAACATAAATGAAAATGAAACGTACATTTAATTCTTTAAGTTTGCTCCAAATTCTGGCTGAACTTTAAGTAAACCAAAAGACATTCTCTTCACAGTGGACATGTGAGTTGGAACTCTGTAGCTGACCTCTTTGAAGAGCTATATAATAAATTCTGAAAATGAATAACGTGCAGCTAGTGGTGCTCAGTGGAACAATTAAGGACTTTTTCAGCTGCTAAATGTGTGGACATTTGTATTGTCATGCAGGAGGGATGAAGGACTTCAGATGGAAGACTTCAAATGCATTTCAGTCCTGGGAAGAGGTCACTTTGGAAAGGTATGCATGGCAGAAGCAGTGTTTTGACCAGGAAAAAAAATCACACCGAGTACTCACTAGTTAAACTGATAATCTGTGGTGCGTCTTTAGAGGACTGCAGGACTTCTGTTTTTTGTGCTATAGATATTTCACTTTATCCAAGAGGCTTCCTCGGTTCTACCTGACTGGTGGGGAGTCCCAGGTTTTTATTTTATCTGCTATCCTGCTATCCCTACTTCCCCATCCCCACTCTCACCCAACCGGTTGAGGCAGATGGCCGCCTTTGGTTCCTTTCAACCGTTGCCGACTTCTTGCTCAGAGGGAGCTGTACCTTACTATGTTAAGCGCTGTGAGATGGCATATGTTGTAAACTGCGCTACACAAATAAAACTGAATTGAATTCTCACCCCCTAAATCACATGACTGTTAATAACCAAAGACTCACATGCCTCAAAGTCTATATGGTTATGAAACTGCCTGGTGAGGGATGACTCAAGATGTGGAAGGACATGTGTACAGTGCTGTTCTCAAAGGAGTGTTCCTTAATTGTCTAAAGAATAAGAGACACTCCTTTAAAGACAACAATGGCCACATTCTGTACAAACAAAACAGATGGTTTTAGAGAGTGGTGTTCAACTGGAACCTGTTGCACGGGGAGAGAGTCTGCGATACCATTCACCAGGTACTTCTAACACAGTCTTGAATTCCCTCTCCAGACAGTTTGATCACCATCAACACCTTTCGTCATCCCTCCCCAGCCAATTTTACAGCCATTCACACCTCAGCGCTTGTGTATTGGGCCTATGAACCATGTGTCAGTTAGCAAAGGAAGCCTTTTGAATGGAAGTGAAATGCCTTCAAGTCCAGTTACCTTCTACTGAAGCACTTAGGATTAGCATGAATCTACATAAACAGGGAAATGTCAGTAAATGTTATCCTTTCATCTCTGTCTTAAATCATTTCCCTTGAGCTTGCTAGTATATTTCAGAGTAAGTCAAATGTTTTACAAAAAGATATGAAAATTGAACATCCTGCATTTTGTAACTGATACAAGGTGCTGCTAGCAGAGTATAAGAAGTCAAGCAAATTGTACGCCATCAAAGCCCTGAAGAAAGGAGACATCGTGACACGTGATGAAGTTGACAGGTAAGCAATCCCTTAACTAGCCTGATTATAGTTAAAATACTTATTGACACTACACTACTGTTTTCATAGTGTCTGGGTTCTAAGAAAGACTCACGTGATTTGACTGCAGCAAATATTTACCTTGTAGTTATTAAGCAAAATGGGCAATTTAGGTCTAACTGTTACCAAGTGAAAATGTCCAACTACAAACAGTGCAAAGTAGTTTTAGCTGTAAATAAATAATCTCTTTAAATGTGTCTGTGGTTGTGTTCAGCCTCATGTGTGAAAAGAGGATCTTTGAAGTTATCAACGGCTCGCAGCATCCCTTCCTGGTGAACCTGTACGGCTGCTTCCAGACTGCAGACCACGTGTGCTTTGTGATGGCCTACTCACCTGGAGGAGACCTGATGACACACATTCACACCAGCATCTTCACTGAGAAGCAGGCCCGGTGAGCTTCTCTCTGTAAAACCAGAGGTCCACTGACACGCAGCAAACAATTAATGATGTTGGTGTTATTTCCATTTCTTCTTCTCTGTGGTCAGGTTCTATTCCTCGTGTGTGCTACTGGGTCTGGAGTTTCTCCACCAAAACAAAATAGTTTACAGGTGAGTACTTCCAAAGGTGCTTTATCACTGTTTCTTCATGCTTACTCTTTGCATGTTGGGAATGTGCAGCACAATGTGGTCTCTGTCTGCATGTTTGTGTCTGTCAGGGATCTGAAGCTGGATAATCTGTTAATGGATGCAGATGGCTTTGTCAGGATAGCAGATTTTGGCTTGTGCAAAGAAGGTAGGAAAATGGGAATTTTATGCAATTTTTTTTTTTAAACTGTGTATCGAAATTAAAAAGGCAGTAACTTTATAGTGATATCCATATCTGGAAAAATTAAAACAGGAAAATAGTTTATTCCCAGTGCACCTGCAACCTAGAATGACTTATGGAACAATAAAGCTGGACTAATGTTATCCGTTGGACAATTATCCTTTGAGCAATTACATTTTTAAAATGTCATCTTATTTTGCTTCCTTCTTTTCTTGTTTCATTCAATTCATTTATTTTTAAACCAAAATGCATTTTAGTGTTTTACTTACTTTACTTTTTAATATTTACTTTAAATAGTTAGTTTGTTTGTATGCCTGCATTTTTTGTTTTCTTTCTTGACTACATTGTAAATGAGGACTTCATACCTCAGCCTATTACAAGTTTAAATCAAGATTGCATTAATATTAATGCTGCAACCTGCCTGTAGTAAATATGTAGATATGTAAGTACAGCTGTACTGTGTGTAGGAATGGGCCATGGGGATCGCACCTCAACGTTCTGTGGCACACCAGAGTTCCTGGCTCCTGAGGTGCTGACGGACAACAACTATACTCGCAGTGTGGACTGGTGGGGTCTGGGGGTCCTTATCTATGAGATGCTGGTGGGGGAGGTGAGTACAAACTATATATAAAGATAGACACAGATAGGGAAGACCTTATCCATTGGTTTGCATTGGAGTTGGTTTAAATCCCAGGGCTGCAGCTTATGTTTGGTGCCCTACTAAAATATCAAACACTACCTTACTGGAAACACTAACTCATGTGCTAAAGGTCAGCTAATTCAGTACTGTAGTGGTGTAATATTACATAATTGAATCATGTAAGGGTCTTGGTAGTGTAACGTCTTAACCACAATCACAGTAAAACTGCACGATTATTATATCGATTCTTTGAAGAGAAGCTCCAAATGTCTGAGATAGGAAGAATCAGCCAGTACTTAATTCTGGCTGTTAATCAGCAGCCACATTTCAGAGACCCTACTTCCACTATGTGGGAACCATGTGTGAGCTGCAAATATGCACCAGAAAGACACAATATACTGCATCCTGAGCTGGTGAGGGCCTTATCCTGCACTAACTGGTATTTTGATCATTTTGTGGCAACGGACACAAGTTATCTGCAACACGAACATTTTTTTTTTTCCCCCTTTATGTGGACATGTTACCAAACACACATTTACACATCCAGCAGTTGCAGAGCAACACTACCACTGATTTGGAGTAATATTAGTTCACTTCCAGTTGTTTGTGGTCTCTAGTCATGCCTGAGATAAATAGCTGCCTCTTTACCTACTAAATCATCCATTATTTTTTACCAGCTAGTCTTTAACTGTGCCAGTCTGCTCTTTGGTGCTGAGTGAACAGTGTGCAGTGGATGTTAGTGTTTCCTGTGAAAACAGAAAACATCCTGCTATGAGAGTGAATGAAAACAGCAAAGTTGGAGCCTGACAGCTAACTGTGAGCTGTAGCTCGATATAAAGCTCTGTAAGAGCATGGTGGGCAGCACATTCAGCTGAGAATTCTGCATATTGCGAGCGATCATTTTGACCCTCACATTGCTTAAACATTGTCTTTTGATTCTCTGTTCCTTTCAAAACATCAGTTACAGCCATTTTAAAGTGACTCCTGCATTAGAACCTGATCTGAGACTCTGTCAAAAATATGTAAATCCATTATTTAATATGCAGGAGCTGCAGTTAAGCTTGGTGAGGTCTGTAGACACCTGCCAAACGCAGGCACAAAGTAACTTTAGGTAATCCACTTGTGCTGAAATGTAACCTTATAATTAAGTGTTTACAGTAGAAAGAACAGTATGAGGTTAATACAGCTGTCCTCTCTTCAGTCTCCTTTCCCAGGTGATGATGAGGAAGAGGTGTTTGACAGCATTGTTAACGATGACGTGAGCTACCCTCGCTTCCTGTCTCCTGAATCAGTGTCCCTCATTCAAAAGGTGAGCACCTGTCAAATGCTTCGTCTGACATTTCTCACAAGCTCTTTAGATTACAAAAGGCCTGGTTGTTGAAACTTGTAAAGCTGAGTACACAATGCCGAACATCAATTCTGTCGAGCACATGACTGCAGCTGAGTGTAGTTTGAAGTGCATGGATTTATGTGTGTGTCCCGTTGTACTGAACACCTTCACTGTTTCTCAATGTTTCAGTTGCTGCAGAAAAATCCTGAGTCAAGACTTGGAGCAGGAGAGGAGGATGCCTCAGCGATCAAAAGACACAAATTCTTTCAGGTCATTGTTCAGCAAAGCACTGCAACCACTTCATATATATATTGTTTGTTTGTTTGTTTAACTATACGCTGACTTGAGCAACAAGGTAGCACATCCATGCAGCAGGGTCCTTCTGTATAAAATTACCCAAATCTCAAAAAATCAGCTGATTGTTTTATGGAGAATAACTTTAGCATCTAATGAAGCCATGCCAAAGTTTAACTTCATAATAATATTTTCAGAGTTACAGGCCTTTTAACCCTCAGGGTATATCGCGGATATTTTTGTCCTTTCAGGTGATTTTTTTTGCTGAATTTTTGGCTATAACTTTTTTTGTGTTACTCCGTATGATATTATTTTTTGTTGGAAGGTTTTTTTTCATGAAAAATCATATAATTCAAATTTCAAATTTTTTCCTAGGTTAACGATACACCGGGAGCAAATTTACTACCCTTTGAGGATATTAGAGGACAAAAATGTCCTCTAATATCCTCAAAGGGTAGTAAAAAGTTACTGAGGGGAAAAAAAAGGCAGATTCTGGGGGGTTCATGTGGTTCACTGACTCTTTTTTTTTTAATGGAATGACTCAGCTCTGACTGCTTCCAAGTCCACATTGTAACTGTAGATCTCCCTCTGCGTGTTAACAGGGAATGGACTGGGACGCTCTCCTGGCCAAGAAGGTGAAGCCTCCCTTCCTGCCGGTCATTAGAGCGCCGCAGGATGTCAGTAACTTTGACGAGGAGTTCACTCGTCTCAAACCGGTCCTCACTCTCCCACGAACACCCTGCATCCTGACTCCAGAACAACAAGAAATCTTTACTGACTTTGACTTCTCTTTTATGAGTTGACCAGAGGGAGTCACTGTCCTTATTTAACAGGCAGCTCTTCTGATTCAACAGAGGCTGAGAAACTACAGTCCTGCCTTTTCCATGTTCATACCACCTCTGTGGCCTGTTTAATGCAACACACTGCCGCTCTCCCCAGGGAAATATGCCCGGCGGTGGCCAATTTCATCATACACAGTTTACTTTTTAACATTTTTTTTTTACCTCTGTCAAATGAATTTTGTATTGTTGTTTTCTGTTTGTCACCAAGCAGGACTGAAAGGCTAAACATCTACTCTGTGTCATATGTGTCTTTGCTTGCACTGCCCTCTTAACCCAAAGTGCTACCCTGTAAATAATTATGATCCTAATGAAGAAAATATAACTTAACGCCAGAAGCAATGAATGTATCTTTACATGTGATCATTTTGTCTATCTGTTGTCAACTTGTGGTGTTACTGGAAAGTAAAATGCTTAAAATAGCCAACTTTTTAATTCTACCATAGATACTTCTCAGTCAATATTTGGATATTGTAAATAATACTATCATGAAGATTATGCTTTATATAGAATAAATTTGCCTGTAAGAAAAGTGTAAACTACATGAAGGTAACTATTGATGAATAAATGTATAAATGCTGGACTTAAACCAGGAAACTTTTCATGAAACATTTATTAATTTTTAAGGTATACAGTATTTCCAAAATAGTAAAAAAAATGCATGACATGTTTGCATATAATTAGTACACACGTTGAATTAACTGAATTGTATAAAGTTCTGACAATATTGTAATCTGACTGAAAGCAGTCTGCATTTAGTCCAGCAAAACTGTTGTACGTTAAATTCAACACCACATTTATTGCTCTCTTACAAGGTTACTATTGCACAAGGAAAAGCTCAAATGGAATTACCAAACAAAGTATTGCACTCCAAAGGCTCTAAGTCCTAGCTTACGTTTCCACAGTATTCTTCCAGTCCCTCTGTTAAAACAGTTGTACAAAAGTCTACAGAAATGTTCAGGTTCAAAACAGTAAAAAAAAAAAAAAATTGTAAGCAATATAAAATAGCTTGAGATGCTGTCCACTGAAAGTCAAAACACCCTTTACATCAGGGTTGGATTAAATGCTTGGAACAACATAGATCAAATTTCCAAAGATCTCTCACTTAGTGTAACCTACTTTTGCGACAAAAACAAGTGGACCCTGTAAAACAAAAGAATAAATAATTTACCACAGGTAGCTAGAACAGAATGACACTCGCTATACTGACAACTAAAATTAGGTTGCGAGTCCAAGGAAGGGACAAAGATACCATAGCAACGACAGATCTGATTGTCTACACATGCATCAAAAACAAATATTTCTTCACTCAAATGTTAACACAATATTTGACTTATATCAAGAGTAAACTTCAGACCTCAGAAACAGTCAATCAGTCGGGTTTGCTGTCATGGTGAAACCAGGAGTTTTTCAAACATGTAATCACTCCTCACATAAATGATTCAGTGGCGCAGGCAGCAGTGAGGGTAAAGTGGGATGTGCTGTGTAAATAAAGACTAAGCTTAAGTCAACAGAGCTTCATGACTGACTTCACTAACAGCTGTAAGATCGTACACTAAAATGCCTGCAGACAATGTGGATGATTCCTGTTTTAGGAGAAATTTCAATTATACAACTTCAATTTCAAGAATAAAAGAGAAATGCTGTAGTGCTGGTTACCTGTTAGCAGCAGGAACCTCACTGTGAGGGGAGAAACAAACATTTATGAATCTGTTGACATCTATAACCTGGAAGTACGAGGAAAAAAAACAGGAAATGCAGATTGCAACAGCATAGTAAAAACAACAAAAGCAAGCAATCCACTGAGAGGAAAAGAAGGAAATGTTGCAGTTATGGCACAAGTGCCTATACAAGTGCCTATGTAGGTAAACTGCACACAAAGAGTTCATCCTCTAACAATGTGGTCAAGTGCATGATCCCAGACGCAGAAAGGTTTGTTCATGAGTGAAATCTTTGTGTTCCTAAACCTGGTCGCTGCCCTCCCTGAAGTACACCTGCTCCCACACCACTGTGCCCCACACACAGAAGAAACCCCAAAGGTTGTGGAAAGCTCCGCGATCGAACGGGTTTTCGTCTGCACCGCAGTGTTTGAGGTAGGAGATGCGGTGCCGCGACATGAACTCCCAAGTGGTGGTGTTGAGAGATACCAGGTAGAGGTGGGAGCTGAGCAGGAGCAGCACGATGAGCGAGAGCAGGGCCACCAGCACGGCCACGGCCAGCAGCACCCCGTTGGTACGCAGCCACAGCTGCCAGGTGGGTGCGTAGCTGAAGCCCGTCCTGAGGAAACAAACGGGAGAGCAGTGCTCTGTAGGCATCTGAAGCAGTAACCTGCCAGTAGAGACGAGGGGTGACAGAGTTGTACTCACCAGGCGATGTGCAGCCCCCACAACAGCACCAGCAGCTGGACGGCCAGGTAGAGCACAAACCAGCGGTGGTTCCTCTCACCAACGCAGTTCTCAATCCAGGGGCAGTGATGGTCGTAACGCCGGACACAGTGCTGACACGTCTGGCAGTGCTTTGATCTCATTGGCTGCTGCTTGAAATAAAGAGTAAATACAAATGTGCATTTAAAAAAAGACATTCATCTGATAAGGGGAGCATTCTTCTTTTAACACTTGGTTCAGAGCCAGCAGGATTTGAACAAGTCCTGGACAGTCTCATGAGAAGTAAAGCTGACTTTGAGCTCAAAATAAAGATGTCATGACATGTCAAAAACGGTAGAACTTAACTGAACAACTCTACATATGATGTGGGGTGTGTTTTCTTTCCCATTTTGAGGAGAACAGCGTAGTGAGGTCACAGGGCATCACAGAACAACAACCAGGGAGCTGAAGAACTGACCTCAAAAGTGCACGCATTTTGAGAAAGCGCCTGTTTTTATGTTTTTGGTACCATTTCGTTACAACATTTGGGATTCTTCAGATTTCAGATAGCAAACAACTACAACAAAATTGGCCTTTAAACAAAAACAATATGCCGTCTAATTTAACATAACATCACTTTTTTTTCCTGTGCTTTCCAGCTGCATTTAGCAATAATTACAGCTGATATAATGAATTAAAAAGAAGTCGGCATGGGCCTGGATGAGCAGCAGAATATGACAATGAAAATCCCTCTATTAGTTCGGAGGTGTAGAACATCCCCCGACTGCCTGCTCCAACATAATGCTAGCTAGGATGTTGTAACTAACATATAAAAGAAAAAAGAAAAGATTTAAACCATGGTCTTGGACAGAAACTAAGTGATACAGAGCTTGACTACACGGAGGCACTAGAATGAATTAAAATGTTTTTGCTAAGCATGAAGATTAATCTCAAGTGTGACTGCAAGATGTGAATGAAAGCTCCGGAAAAAATAGACAATGAGTTAAAGTTTTTCGGTTAGAATGTGTGAGACTTAAGATGTTTAGGTTCTTAGTTGAAATATAGACCTGGACAACTTTTTTCAATTATTCATACAACATTAGACTTGTTGATGTCTCATGTTAGGTTGAATTTTTAACACTTTTTTTGTTGTTTAAATTGAACATACAAAGTGCTAAATACTTATATACTGAATAAAAGAAGATGGTTGTTACAGAGGAAAGGACATGCATTGGCTGCTTGGTAACCCCTGGCCTGGAACCTGTCGTGCTCTGTGTTCACTGGAGGTGGTATGGATATGTAACATAGATCCGTGCTGCCTGCCGACCCATGACATTCTATACCACTGTTATCGTACAAGTACAGTAGAACATCAAGTGTTACATTTCAGCCTGAGAGCTCCACCAGCTACACAGAAAGAAAACAAACAACAAACACAGGCCCTGAATCTGTTTTCCTCAGTTCTTCCACAGAGCAACAACTCAGATGATCACGATTTGCTCCAATGCATTCTGGGTAGCTGTCAGATGCCTGCTTCCAGTACACATCATGATGTTGAGGTTTTCTGACATACCTGTGTCAGGTGGCTCAGACACTCAGTTCCATACAGCAACAGTGTTTTAACCCTCTGACCTCCCAGCATTTATGAGTGTTTTTGTCACATTTTCCTCACGGTGGGATTATTTTTCACTACAATACAAACTCCTGGACTTCTACTGAAACAACACAGTTATGGCTGGAAGTGAAGAGAACTCAGAAATGTCTTTTACGCAGTATAACAGAGAGTGCCATAAAAAAAAAAAAAAAGAAAGAAATTTTTGTCTACAACATTTCCCAAAAGTACCCACAGGTGTGGTGAGTACTCGAAAAAAGGGGTCTACATACTACAAATGTTGAGTAAAGTGATTTTGATTACATATCCCAATTTTAAGCTGAAATTTTGTTACTTTTCCAAACAAAACCACACGTCACACATTAACTGTCTGATTGTGTGCTAGCTGCGTTAATCAGGGTGTAAGAGCTCTCATCTTGAAACAACAAGCCCCTGCTACCTGAGCCTGCAGGAATGCTCTGGGATGCAACGAGCAGAGTACCTGAAGCAGACAGTGGCCACAGCGGCGCTGGCGCAGGGACTTGGTGGTGGGTGGGATCATGTCCTGCTGCTCCTCAGTCACTCCCAGCGTAAACTGGCACAACACAGGGGACAAACTAGTCAGAGGAGCCACAAAAATAAACTATGATTTATTATTATGTGTTAAAATAAGACTTAGTTGATTTGAATGGTTAATTCATAAACTTCCCAGTAGTTGTAAAGCAGATAAAATGAACCCCCTATTCAGTAATTGCAACAGTAAAGTGACAGTCATCTTTCTTGATGGGCCTCTGCATCGTGATTACTTTTAGCTCTGATTACTTTGCTCACAACTGTTTCAGTCTTGTCCCTCTGCTTAATAATGTACCGATGGTAAAAAAAAAAAAAAGACATGTATTGAATACATGCAGCACCTGTACTGCAACACTAGAATTGAAGAACATGTGTAAACAAATAATTAACAGTATAGTTTTGTTTGCTTCAGATAAATGGTTAATGTAATTATAGGGTTAAATAAAGAGACCCAGGCTTGACATTACAACTGCTCTGAGCCCCGATACCAACAGTTCTAACAAAGACTGATGATGTGAGTGTCAAGAGAAAAACAACCACCTGCAAATCGCTGTCATCAGACAGGATGAAGCCTGGGTCCATCAGAGACACAGCGAAGTAGAGCAGCACAGACAGCAGCACCAGCAGGACGAAGAGCACCGGCTGGACCAGCTGGCCGGTCTCCTCCTGCTTCCTCAGCTCTGGAGTGGAGACACACAGGACAACGTGCTGCTGGATCACACACTGAAGGAGCCACAGGTTGGTTAAAGCTCACACAGTCACTCATCAGACACAAACAATAAAAAGGCTTTTTTTAGACAGCTTACTCTGCTCATACTAGATATGATGTTGTCATTACAGCTCCATCAACAATGAGCCTGTCATTGCATACACTGACTACATGAGAGCCTTAAGCTGCAGGTGATGTGTGATCGTGTCTCACCTGTGTCATGAAGGAAGAGGATCAGCGTTGTGACCCATGTCAGAATCACGTGAGCTGTTCTTACCAGGAACCCTGAGCCAAACACATTCTTGAACATGGTCCTAGCATACTGGGGCCTGTCCGCGGGCAGCCAGCTCCTGGGAGAGCACCTGAGCGACCAGCTGATGGCAGCGGTGCTCAACACCGAGAAGAGCCGCCGAAGTAACGGTAATGTCGTCACAGCAGTAACGGTTATGTCGCGAGTCTGCGCCGTCCCCGGTATTTGAGTCGCAGGCTGAGCTAAGTAGAGCTCCAAAACATGACTTCAGTATTTAAGCGTATCACTGAGACAGAAATAAACACGTACACAGCTACACTGCATCACTAACGACCCGTCCCGTTATCACAGGTTTGTTTTCAGTTTTATTTTTTTTGTCGCTACCAGTCGATCGTGATTGGCCAGCGGCGGTCACATGACAGGCCACGGTAGGGCGGCCGAGAGGGACAAAAGTGTTGCTGTCATTGTTTGTCTCCACCACAGACTGTACAGGGTAATACAATTACATGCTTTTTAAACAATGCATTCCAGTCAATAAAACAAACAAACAAAAAACCCAATACAAATCTGTAT
>NW_007580150.1:42669-56883 GCF_000690725.1 Stegastes partitus | reverse complement strand
TAATCATGTTCTGTTCCTGACCTTAATCAGATAACAGATGGCCATGAAATGTGCTGATTTTAATAATCCTTGTGTTGCTGATGCCAACAGTTGTGTCTAGAAGAACACGTCATTGTTCCTTCATTTCAGAACTGAAGCAAACCAGTCCTTTAGCTTATCCCCTCCTTCCAGTTGGGTGGCAGCGAATGCCTTATTGTTGCATATTGATGCGCAACAGAGGGTGACAAACTGAAACTATCGACATATTAAAGTTAAGGGAAAAGATCATAGCAAATCTGAATGACATAATTTCCGTCCAATCTCAAAACTATCTTGTCACTTCCCAGTGAACAGTTAAAATCATTTATATACTAATTCCATAATGACGTGTACTTTAGTCCAGCTTTAAGCCTAAACTTTTGACACAGTTGATTAGTTTCAGCTTTTGCACCTTTCTTCTCTGGGTTTTAATGGTGCTAGCTACTTCAGATAAATCTCTGGAAGTTTGCAGTGTCGGGTAGTATTCAATTCTCTTACCAAATGAGTTCTTCAAGCCTTTGAATCGGTTTTATTTATCTATATAAAAAATCTTAAATAACCCCATTTTAGTGCTAGAAACTGTAAAGATGCTAAAACTGGTCAGATTTGCAGCTTCCCAGTGGTCTTTTAGCTAAAACCTAACTTGGGACCTCTTGATTTAACTTATTTTGATGTCAGACACATTTAATCTACATGTCAAGCACAAGATGGGAGTTTCCTTGAAATACTAGCATACAATTCTTGATATCCATTCCTGCTCAGACTGTCAGCAAGTGAACAGATAATTGTGATGCTATCTGACATTTAAGGGTGGAGTTTACTGATGCAGAAGTTGGTCTAAATGAACAGGCGGTAAGTGATGCTGTAATACTCCAGAGTGAGCTCACTTAGAGAAGGTAAAGGGGCTCTGTTTGTCACTTTTAAACTGGTTGTTTAATGTTGGTCTCAGACAATTAATGCCATGATATTTTCCTCAGAGAAAAGAGACGAAAGCCAAAGGGGAGCAAAATGCCAAATCGGTGAGTACAGAAATGGTTTCCAGTAGAGCTGTCTGTACACTGTCTCGAAACTTGAATCTGTTTGCCCTCTATCCTCTAATGATTTCTGACAGGCAGTTCACATGGACATGCCTGTGGAGATTTTCAACTCCCCGTCTGCCTTTCCCAAAGATCCCATTCTGAGGAAGCAGCACCTTGAGGACCTCATGACAAAGATCCACGGCTCGTTCAGTTTCATGCAGGTGGACTTTGGCTGTCTCTAAGCCCATGTACTTTAATTGCTATCCTAAACGAGGTGATGCTGTGGTTTGTCAGGCTGTCATTAACCAGAGAGAATCTTAGTTTAGTGAAATTGTACTTAGTCTTTAACCATTTAACTACTCAATTGCTCTGTTAACTACGTGGGCAGTGGCATGGTGAATAAGTTTGGTGTAGCAGTCTGTAATCGGTTGAGCAAGTCCAACGTTGTGAACATGGAGGTTGTTACAGGTAGCCTGTTCCTCCCATTGCTAAAAGTCATAGATTTATCCTGGAAAGCTGGTAATGTACAACTTTTCTCCTTCTGACAGTGACACTGGTGATTGGTTTGAGTGTTTAGTCTGCTTTGTCAGTCACGACTATTGAAGAGTTTAAAAAGATGCCGTCCTGTTCAGGACTCTCTTCTAGATGGTGAAAACTCCCCAACTCAGGGCCACCCCAGACTGAAGAGACGGCCATCTGGATCTCCCTCTCCTCTGGGTAACTTACAACAAATCAACAAGTTTTGTAGTTTCCCACAATGATCCCAACTGAAGGTTGACTTGCTAGGTTTTTTCAGAGCTTTAAATTCTGTCACAAGGTCTTCAGCAGCTGATTTAGTTTATTTCTCATAGAAATAGAGGGGCAAACATGAGGGGGTCTTGGGTTTTTTGTTTTGTTTTGTTTTTTTTAAGTTGAAAACTAAGTTTGATGCTTAAATTCTGCAACAGTCAAGTCAAAGGTTCTGTCTGGAGTTTTGACCGCTAGTCGTGCTACCATGTAATGTTTCAAGCTATTCATCTCACCAAGATTGCTGGCTTTGCAAACATTGCAGGTTTAAAGATTTTCTAAATTCAGCTTTTAGTAAAGGTGTTTAGGTGTCTCAGCTATTCAGGACTGACTTCTGCTGCGGACAGCTCAAAACATGAGACTGTGCAGATTATCTCCGTAACAAGTCTACTGACTGCAGGTCATTTTGTGCTCCATATGCACGTCACAGTGACTTTACTTTACTCAATCTTAGGCCTTTTCTTGTCATGAAGTTGCACAGTTCTTTTAATACTAACGTGACACCAAATGTACCTCCAATGGTGCTCATTGGTAAAGTCATGGCATCAAACTCAATTTTATGTTAGATTTAAAAAAAAAAAAAAAAAAAAGTTCTGGTTGGCCCAGAGAGAGCAAAGTCAGGTGAAAACTTATTTTGAGTGAAACTAAGGTCTCAGATTTGTCTGGTTGTCAGGCCAACATACCACAATAACTGGACCTAGACTAGCCTGCAGGTGAGTCAGCTTCTGAGGACTTAGCAGAGTGGTTTAAGACACCAGGTGATTTTTTTTTTAATTTTTTGACCAATAACAGAGGCTTCAACTTGTGCTAAATTCATTCTGCAGCTAAGCTAATGGTGGACCAATAAAACCTCCACACAGCACTGGGTACAGACATACTTAAGCAGTAAACTCATGTGGAAATTGAACATTTGTGTGTTTGCATTTTGTGTCTTATTGAAAACTATTTTGGAGGGTAATTACTGAACATTTTTGTGTTTTTTCTTCTAACCAGCTCGGGCTGGTTTGAGAAGCCCTGCTGATGTCCTGCCCAAACCAATGCATGTGAGCGGACACTTTTTTTTTTTGTTCTTTTCCTGAAGAAGTCAGGTGTGAGGTAAGATGAAAATCATTTGGGCTTCATCTTTATTTCCCTCATTCAGTCCACCCCACTGCCTGCCAGGCTTATGGAGTGCAAAGCCAGTCTAAACAATGGGGATCAGTGCCTGGAGACCTTCGACCAGGAGCCTTCTGCAAAGGACCTACCTCATGTAAGACACAGTAACTGGCTGAACAAATACAACAGTGTTATGCCCCACATTTGTAGGTGGCTGGTAAAGTGGTTGTGTTTCTGCAGGAGCCACTGCACCTGGCTGAAAGAAAGGCGTTTTCCTCACCGCCACTGTACCGCAGGGAGTCGAGCATCTCTGTCAGTCTGGAGGAGAAGAGCAGTCCTCGGGTACGTGGGCGTCCGTAACCATGTCAACTGATGAAGTAAATGAGTGACTATGAAGGTTTGCCAGGATGGTTTTTTTTTGTGTTTCCTTTAACCTTCCACAGACGCCAGTAAGTGATTCAGGGAAGCAGTCCCCCTCTAATGGGTTGGCGTCCTGCTCCTCTACCCCACCTCAGGGACGGAGTTTCACTACACCTCCAACCAGGCGAAGTCTCACCTCCACACAGTTTCAGAACATCCCGTCAGTAAGTTTTACCAAACCAAGCTTTTCATTAGTCTACGTCTGAGGTTCACCCTCCACATATTAGTTCTACCTGTCTTGGAATGATTCAGACCTGATATACAACAGTCTCAGTTTTGGCCACATTAGGAGTAAACCTAATTATACAAAATGGTAGGGGCAGTAGACTAATAGTGGTAGGCCGGTACTGCTTGGAAATGAAGAAATCTACATTTTTCTGATTGATAAGGAACAGCATGTTAGTACCAGGTAGATGGAGGGTCGTCTGGTGTAGCGTGCTGGTCTTACATTTGGTTGGGTTGTGAGTGATTGAAATATTTATTTCAAATATGTAAAGACAAGTACCAAGTAAACAAAGAATTAATATTTCATATCTATAAATATACACTTACTGTACATATTTGAAAAGGAGTGAGAAGTGTATAAAAACTGATTTAATCCCACCCCTTTTCCATAAATTATTGACTGATCATTTCCAGTTTCCTAAATATGATATACAATTTCTGTTTATACTTATGATACAATATGATGCTACCAATTTATATATCTATATAAATATACACATACACACATGTACATACACATGCACTCATACTAAGGAAAACCGAATGAGAATAATTCATAGTTACCAATAAGTAAAAAGATAAACATTAACTCCTGTAAACATGTGGCGTAGGTCAAGCCCCCTCTTCATCCTCGTATCGTGTAAAGATCATGTTTTTATACTTTATATACTGTTCCAAACATACAGCTGGTGTATGTTTGGAACAGTTTGAATGTGGAGTTAAAGCAACGTCCACAGTCTTCCTCCACATACTGAGACACAGAAACCTTTTCTAATGGTACGGGCACTGCAAGTTTTAAAGTTGTGTTTTCTTAAGTTCTAGCTGCCTTCTCGACTACTGAACAGCTTTAGATTAGAAGGTTTGCTTTTCAGTGGCATTTGTGAGACCGCAGCCTTGGTTCCAGGTATGAATTAATTTGCATCAGCCTCATATTTGCTTCTGACTTCATGTGAAATGGGGTTAATTCAGTCCAGAGGATGGTGGTGAGACATCAGAAAGTGTTTGGTAATAGCTGAAACTTCACCAAAGAACATTAGAAGGGAAATCTTTGTTTGTTTACACACTTGTCCCTTTTGACGGCGTGCCATCTAATGTAACTCATACATAGGAAGTGTCAGTGGGTTCTGAATGCTTGCAGTCATAGCAGGATCAGTATCAAATGTGAGCGCAGAAGAATAATTAAATAACACATGAACACATTGTATTTCCAAATGTGAACTGAAATCTGATTTGACTAGATCCAGAGAGTCTAAACCATCTGGATCTGAATGGGGTTCTGCACGTTGCTTCAACTTACTCTGGTGTCTATGTTCTGCTTTTTGTAGGTCTTCAAGGTGAACGCCTCCTTACCCCAGAATGGGGAACCAAACTACAAACCAGACCCTGCAGCTTTCTCCAAGCCCATGTACAGCACTGCCAGCACCCAAACACCACCTGAGTTTGCTCCCTCAGAAGATGAGCTGCAGCCCGGTAAGTTGATTCAACTCTTTGTTTCCCTGAATGCTCAACCCTCATGGGCTGGATGGTCAACAGTCAACACACTCTCGCTGTATGCCCTGTCTAGTGTATCAGACAGATTACACATTGGGTAATGGAGGACAGCTCTTCCTGTCCCCTGGCCAGTCGGGTGGAAGTGTGAGCCGACCCAGCCGGTCATACAGCACCAGAGGATCTGTGAGAGGTATGGCACGTGGTGGCAGGGGACCGGCACAAACCTTTCGCTCCTCTGGTTGGCACCGAGGTACCTATCCTCAGGTTTCCTTCTTCTCTGAAACTGAGTTTTCAGCACTTCTTTAATTTCTCACCTACTTTTTGCTCGACATCTGTTCTGGTCTTGGTTAAACCTAATCTGAAACTGATCGTGTTGAGGTTTTTCTAAAATGGATTTCTGCTCCCCAGGAGGATCTTATAACCCCCAGGCTAATCTCAGGGATTCTGGCCCTATAGCCTATACTACTAGAGTAAGTTAATCCTTCATATCAAATAAATGAATGTTTTAATCCAAGCCCATGTTGTATATCAAAAGCTTCATGTATTGCAGATTGTGACACTGGGCAGCATAGGATAAAGACTGCTATGAATGAGTCTGATGTTAGCATTGGTTTTCAAGTATTTTGATGTCTTGAGAGAAGTGAATGCTGCTTTGAGTTGGCAGCCCAGCTATTTGGAGCAGATTCTAGATGTCTGCAGGAAGGTCGGGTCTGGTCATGACTTCTAATTTATTGGTTAATTCTTAATATTTTAAAACCTTTTTGCAACTCAGTCCACAAATCTTTGACTTCATCGCAGCATTGTTCTCTACGGCCACAGCTATCAGAACCTTGAGTACACGCACGATCACCAATTAAAAGGAGTGTCTGCAAGAGTGTACAAAAACTATAACTCTGTCCCCTGACTTCATTGTAGTGATTCTGCTGAGTACAGAGTGGACGTATTGGTTAAAAATGACACCCAAAGAACTGTATTTCTTAAAGTCATGTTTTTTGGGGGTTTTTTTGGACCATCGTTGTGTGTTTGACCCCAGCAAGACAAATCATGCTAGTAGAAAAAATATCTGCATGTTATGTAGCCCGACAAGCAACACATGCTCCAAGGAAATGTTTTCATGCAGCCCTGTTGTGTGTCTGCATATGTTTTTATAGTGTCTCTGGTTTTTTTTTTTTTCCTCAGGATGCAGGACACCATCACAGCAGCAGATGTGGAGATGGGAGACATAACTCCAGTGGTAAGCTCCAGCTCCAGGTTTTTGTTGTTTTTTTACAGCAAAAATCTGCTTTTTGTTAACTTATTTGCAGTCGAGCAGTGTTGAAGTGAAATGTTTCCTGTCAGCAATTCTCGTAGATTAATCGTAGCAACTGGACCTGCTTGAGTTCCTTGAAGATGTTCTACCCCTCATCCAAGAGGCTTCATCAGGTCTGAATGACTAGCTGGGAGTTCCAGATACTTATCAAATCAAGTTTGTCATGTTGCTGTACATACACAGTCGTACAGGCAGGATGAGAGAGCGTTTCTTCAGGATTATTCAACCAGCAAGTTTGCTGAATGCACATCTGCGATAAGACCCTTAAACGTTCACTCTCGCTGTCTCCTGAAGGGGGCGCTGCGTCCATGCGCGTCACCATTCGTTGAACATGGTGAACCTCTTCAGGTCCTGGTAGGTCTTCAGGGACACAAAGACACAAATGATGGTGTGACGATGGTGAAGCTGCCGATGCTGCCCAGAGCGTCTGTCTGTCTGTCTGTTTGCATCCCCTCCAGCTGTCTGTCTGTCTGTCTGTCTGCATCCCCTCCAGCTGTCTGTCCGTCCGTCCGTCTGTCTGTCTGTCTGTCTGTCTGCATCCCCTCCAGCTGTCTGTCCGTCTGGGATGCTGTCATGGAGCCATGTTTCTGTTAAAGCAAATGCAGTAGTCTTTCCACTCTCTAAACGCTCTTAAAACGCTCTGTAAGGATATCAGTATCTAGAACCCCCAACTAGTCAGTCAGAACTAATGAAGCCTCTTGGATGAGAGGTGGAACGTCTTCAAGGAACTCAAGCAAGTCCAGTTGTTAGGATTAGTCGACCAGAACAACCATGACCTGGATGACTGAAAATCTTCAGACTTCCTGTCAACAATATTCAAGCATTTGTAAAAATTGGATAAGAATAAAATTCACTAGTTTCAATTGGTTGCTACTCCTGAATAGCAGAATGTAGACATTGTACAAAATTCAAGTGTTACAACTTGATTAAAATCATGTGACGCCATGAGCCTCACTGATGCTGTCATACTGGGTTACTTTTGCAATTTAGTTGGAAGTAATGAAGTATTGGTAAGGTTTGCTCGTTTAGTGAGGATGGTTCAACTGTATCTAAATTAAAATGATTAAGGTTGATTTTGTTCGAGGGATGAATAGGCTCAGGTTCCACTTAAAACGTCTTCATGTGCTGACTCCAAACTTATGTATCTGTCAGAACCAGAGTACAAGTCACTGGTACATCTATGCAAAATGATGTGGTAAATGTACTCATAAGTCAAACCAGAAATGTACTGACCTTCTTTCAAAATGGAAGAGTTTGAGACTTGTTTCGTTTCTGGACGTATTGGAAATTGTTTGAAATTGGCACCACTTGTACTTGATTTCTCTCACAGTGGAATGATTTAGTTTTAAGATATTTGGAGATCTTGGTAAAGTCCTTTGCCAGCCAAAAGATTGACGGTTTTTCTAAAGGTTTCTCGATCTTTGCATGATGACGGCACACACTTCAGTAGCAAAGAGCAGCAGATCTATGACGTCAGAGGTTTAAATAAGACTGGGTCCACCTGTCACCCTTTAGGGAGGTTCTAATCATTAGCATCAAATATGGAACCAACCCCTGATTGTAATGAGATGGATCTGAAGGTGTGATAAATGTACAAAAATGGTACTTGTTTTTCCAGCTGACTGATCTATTTGTTCATTTTAATTCCGAAAATTATTACCAAATGTCAATTTTATGTTTTTTGAGTAGATAACCTTTGTCTGTCGGCATTGTTTGAAAAAGAGCAAAGCTGAAATATTTTCAGTCCTACTAAGGCCTTGTCCGCATGTAGCAGGGTTTTTGTAAAACTCAATATCCTCCCCCTCTGTCTAGGAAAAAAAACTAACATACACACCACCTCGTTTCTAGAAAAAGCATTCCTCCACCCCTAACCGAATTAGTGCGTTGTTCAGCACATTCATGTTCTACGTGAGGATGTAAGAACTCAAACAACAGGAGCGACGACCGGGACACACAGAAGTTGTCACGCTGTTCCTCCGTCTCAAAGTTCTCCCACCAGCTGGCAGTGCGTCCAGGTCTGACCCAAAACCGGCGTCGGTGTCTCTGACGGAGAACATGCCTCAGACGTGGAATGGCAAAATAACCGTCCTGAACGGCGTCCTTCGCCTGTGTTCCTGTACGTGGAGCGGTATCTGGACCTGGACCAGAGACACCAACACAGTTCTGAGGGCGTCCACGCTGTTTCCAAATGTAAACACAGGTCACAGATGTGGTGTAAAGAACATATTCTGTCACAGGCAGTGACGTTCTAAACCTAAAACCGGATATTGACGTCCACATGCAGATGTGTAAACGGAGGATTCACAAATCTACACTTTGGTCGGAGGTTTTTGAAAGAATCGTTTTTAATGCCATAAATCTGCGTTTCCTTGTGGATGACAGGACACATCGTAGAAACAGATCTTGGTTTTGTGAGATACCCTGATACGTGTGGACGAGGCCTAAGACTATTTGCTTCCGGTAAGACATGCTGTATACTGACTACTTGATCAGTCAAGCCTGTACAGATGAGAAGTGCAATAAGTAGTTGTCAACTAGTCAGAGGAAATGCATCACAATGAGAAATGTGTGTGGGTGTCGAGGGAAGGGCTTTCAAATGTTTTGACATACAATTTAGTCAAGCAATAAATCAATCTTAAAGGCTCCTTGTATTGACGTAAAATTAGAGTTTAGATTTCCCAGAAGGATTGTACCAACGGGGAAAACAAACAAGAGTTTAATTCTTCTAGACTAAACGATGCAGCACATCTTTTGCACCACAGTCCTGATGTTGTATGCGTTACTCCTCACACTGTTGCGCCCTGTTAACTTTTCCATCTTGGCTCTGCAGCAGTCTGGAACGACTCTTCCCAGGTGAGCAGTCCAGACCTGCAGGGAACCTTCACGGTTGTGGACTCAGGCCATGAAGATTCCCTGTCAGTCTCCACCTTGGAGGTTCCACTCACCCCCCACAGCCACCACCACCTGCTGCCAATGCAACTCTATCCGCTCTCCCAGCCGCTGCGAGTGGCCTTCACCGCCTCACGCACTGCCAACTTCGCTCCGGGCAACCTCGACCAGCCAATCGTGTTTGACCAGCTGCATAGCAACCTAGGGGAGATGTATGACACCCACATCGGCCGCTTCACCTGCCCTGTAAATGGAACCTACGTCTTCATCTTCCACATTCTGAAGCTTGCAATCAACGTGCCACTCTACATTAACCTCATGCGCAATGAGGAGGTGATGGTGTCAGCGTATGCCAACGATGGAGCCCCAGATCATGAGACAGCCAGCAACCTTGCAATCCTGCCTCTCTTCCAGGGCGACCAGGTATGGCTCAGGCTGCACCGTGGGGCCATCTACGGCAGCACTTGGAAGTACAGCACCTTCTCTGGCTTCCTGCTGTACCAGGACTGAACTGCTGCTGGCCCATCAGCCCTCTGCTCACAGCGTGTGGACTGTTCAATTTGCACTAAATGGTGATGAATCTGACATTTCAAAATTGTGGTCTGGCTTTATTCACCATATCGCCCATTCATAATGAGGTCTGTCGTTGGCCAAGAGGTAGGATCCATACTCGCAGCCATTATCTACATTTAAAATGGGTGTCATGACTACATGAGGGAAAAACACAAATGCTTGGTTCCCCTTCCATGTGTAGTTCACAGTGGTGGTCTTTCCTGTGACTATGATACTCGTACAAGTGGGCCTTAAAGTCATGTCATCTTGCTGTAAATCACCTTGTCGCACTTCAGCCCACGGGTCTGAGTTCAGCGAGAACTCTGATGCAATGCTATGAACATGTGCCTTTTGTTTTCTGAATGGCTTTTGGATGACTGAGTGAATGGCTGACCTATCCGGTGATTTATAACTGACTCTACTCGCAGCACTTTGCTTGATGTTGGGCTCCAATGTATTTAGCTGAGATGGAAAGATTGTGTTCTTGGTGGTGGGTACGGTGTCGAACACTTTATGCCGAACTGTTGCGCTAACAGACTACTGTGGAGTGACGGAAGTGGTCTCTTGATGCGGCTAAATAAAAGATGAGCAGTGAAGGTTGGGTTTCTTCTCTTGAATTCTCTTTGTTTTGCATTTACAGAAACTAAGTATGCACATCAGTGTTAACCACTTATTCAGTAGAGAATTGTACATTGTTGACTCTGCAGCTTGTCTAGCCAGCGCCACTGCTGGACACTTTTCTGAAGCGATGCTAATTTTAAATATTGTGAGCAGCACAAACAAAGTTAATTTATCTACAAGCCTTGAAAACGAATCGTTCAACTGAGGTGGTTTACTCCTGTCCAGTGTCAATTATAAACTGTATCAGAAGTTGAACAGAACTTACTTATGTAAAATTAATAACTGACAGTTTAGATTTTACTATATTAAAAATACAGGCCTTACAGTAGGAACTCACTGGAACTCAAATTTCATTACCGAGATTAAATTTTTAAAAATACTTGGTCTACCTTTTATTTTTGGCAATAGACCAAGTCCCTCTCACCATGAAGGATACCAGAGTTGCACACATTTCTGGAGAGATGGTCTGCCATTGTTGAGACTTTACTATTTTTTTTTTTCCTTTTTCTTTTTCCAGGTGTTCAGAGGTTGTGTTCCTCTATCTTTGTTTAAAATGCCCCAAAGCTGTTTGATTGGATTCAAGTCAGCTGACACACTTGGCCACATCATAGTTTTAACATTTTCTTCTTTGAAAACTCCCGTTGATTGTGGCAGTGTGCTTTGGATCACTTTTATGCTGGATTATTTCTCTTTTGTTAAGCTTCTACAAACTGGGAGTGAAGCCAGTATTTTGGTATATCCACACACATTCATGGTGCCATCTATACTTTTTGAATCACGCCCCATATCATCACTCTACCACCTCTGCTTTACTTTTGGGATGATGCATTCACTGTGGTGGTCCTAATGAGCTCCATACTGAACTCCATCTCAGTCAAACCGTTTAATCTTGGTCTCATATGACCTAAGAATGTGTTCCCAGGATTCACCAGGTTTATTTTCATGTTCCTAACGTTCAAAGTTTAATTGCAGTTTTGTACCAAACAGCAAGCAATAACTTCTTTCGTGCACACCATCCATACAGAGTAATGCACTGTCCTTTACACTGTCTGAACTGTCACAGAAACAGATTTCCACCTATAACTCCTGTGTCTTCTGTTTTTCACAGATGGATTTTACAGGTAGCGCACTGTCCATAGCATTATTTTAGGAGGATGACTGCTGGAGCTCTGATCAGTGGTACTACAGCTCATTCTATACCTCCTGATACAGCTGTTTCATCTGGCTTTTAGTTGGTCACTGACTTTCTTGTATCCTCCATCTTTGAAATCACACAAGCAGATTCTAAAGTTTCTCTGGTAATTCTTCATGTGGAGCCAAAATACAGACATGCATATAGACACAGCTCAGACAACCTAAACTGAACTGTGTTCACGTTGTTCGGCCAATGGAAGTCACAGTTGTACTCACTGTTATTGCAGTGATCACAGGTTTTCTAACTTGTCAGTGATCACAGATGTAGGTGTATGAACATGATCGACTGCGGTATTAATATGAATATATTCATGCGCTCTGCTCATAGAAAACTACGATGTCATATTAGACAACCTCAAGGAAAGGACTGGTGACAAAATTAATATATTTTCTGATTAAAATATTTTGTATATATTGAGTCACTGTCAGTCTTTACACCAATGCAAATTAAGACTACTATAAGCATGCATGTTAATCAGTTCCATCCTGTGCTTAAAAAGAATGGGGGTGCTATGAAGACCCCCGTACAAGGAGTGGAGGACAACTGAGCACCAGTGATCTAGATGTGGCTACTCTGCTATTTACAGGATAAAAAAGAAGCCAGCTTGAGAGAAGTCTGTGGTTGATATGTTGCAGTAAAAACAACAGAAATCCACTTGATTTTCACACACTGGAGCAGCCGACGGCAGAACTTTGGTCGGCTTTGCTCGAGGCTAAGATATTTGAGAGTTTAGCAGAAACAACCCTAGATGGGTGTCTTGGTGGACTGAGAGGCAGCTGCTCATTGTGACTGGATCAGCTGGAGGCACTGGGCAGGACGGGTTAGACCAAGTCTGACCGGATCCCTACTGGTTTGTAGCACTGAGGTCAAATTTTCACTGGTTTGTAAAGCTGATAGCTAGTTGTGAAGGGGCTGAAGGAATAGCAGACGGAAACATCTTAACAGCCTTTATTTTACTCCTCCAACTCTGTGGCAGCCACAAAACCCAGTAAAATGAAGTTTCATCATATGGGACCTTTAGGCCTAGTTCAGACCTGCAGGTTCAGCACTTGGGGGCGGCAGCACATTTCTTCGTGTCACACCGCGGAGACGACGAAGAAGAAGAGAACCGTAAAGTGTGTGTTTACTTTGCTTTACGCCCACCGACGGCTGGTTGCCGGTAAAACGGGGCAGGGCCCCTGTTCTCCGTCAAGCTGCTGGAGTTTGACGGAAACAACAGCGGCTGCCCTTTCAAATTAATCCTCCAGCCGCTGCTCACAGCACAGTTCTGAGCAGCTTTCAGCTGACGCGTCTCTTATTTTGAAAAGGCTGACCGGTAGCAGTCTCTGTAACTTTCGTAAGTTTTTTTTCGTGCTCGGGCCACAGTGAAAGCAGAACCAGAACGTAGGGCCGAATTTGGGCCAGAAACGTTAGCTAACGCAGCGTGTATGCGAGAAGAAAACACTGAAGGAACCGTGGAACTAAACACACATGGATCCCAACCGGATAATCCAGGCTCTGAAGGGGACCATCGACCCGAACCTGAGGATAGCAGCGGAGAATGAACTCAATCAGGTGGGCTAGCTAAAGTTGCTTTTTGTTTGTTTGTTTTTGTCGGTGAGGGCCATCGTGGACCCTGCTGGCCCGGGAAGGATGCCGGTGTTTGTGGAGGAGGGCAGGCCGTGTTTGTGGGGATATGGCGGCCTGCTGAGTGCTTCTCCTGGTTCGGGGAGCTTGTGTGAGGCCTGAGAGCAGCAGTGTGGTGCCCCAGTCCGACTGCAGCTCGGGAACAATAGGAGGCTGATCCGATAGCCGTGTGCACCGGGGACCCAAACTTTGTCCTGTCAACACCAGAACACAGCACAAAGCTGAGCTGCTGCTGCACACTGCTGGGCTGCAGAGGAGTTATGTAACCAAACAAGCAGTGTAGGCTAAACACAGAACCACCACAGCCCGTACAGTGAGCGAGGAACACAGCTGGAGCCCTGATGTCCTCTGAGGCCTCCACTGACCTGCCTGTGACTGATAGTGATTCAGAAATGCACGGATTTCTGTGGTGCCTCTGTCCTTGTGAATGTCATTCAAATGCTCTGTTATGATTGATTGTATTTTTATTAATGCATGCAGACCAGTGGTGGAACCAGACAGGGTTTATAGGGTTCACCAGGCTGAGAGAGTTCCTCACATTGGAGTGGCACAATATCAACAAATCACCGCCAAAAAGTGTCAGATAGGTTAGTTATTTTGGTCATCTACTTTGTTTGTGTATTCAAGCGAGACTGCCAAGTAGAAGTACATATACCTGTGTACTCATATGATTAAAGCTCACCTTTTTAGTTGTTGATAAGGTAAAAACATGTTAAATGCTTATGGCAAACTTGTCCTCAGTCTGGTCAGGACACCTACCTGCGTCCCACGATGTCCGTCCAACCGTTGGTTTCTTTCTTGTGGGTGACCCTAATCATACGCACTTTAGCTAATAAAAACATGTACAACCAGATTTATTAGTTGCACATAAAAACACATGCATTTTTATTGTCTCTACGCTTTTCAGTGACAATAATACAAAGTCTTTGAATTGCTACAGAACCAGTGTGATCATTCTCTGGTTTTGC
>NW_007580150.1:34027-41389 GCF_000690725.1 Stegastes partitus | reverse complement strand
ACTGACATTGTCAATTTTTGTTGTTCGGGGCTATCCTTGTTATTGTTTAAATTTTGGGGGTAATAATTGTTAAACTAATGAAAATGGTGTTTCTTCTCATTCATTGTTAGTAATTTCAATGGGAACTTTTGCTTATTTCATTAAAATTCAGACCAAATAGGAAAAGCACTCATGTAAATAACTAACTTATTGTGAGTAGTGTGGTTCTGCTGAAAAATGCATCTGCAGTATGTAGCTCTAGCTCTATGAGTTTGTGTGGATGACCACAATCCTTGACTCCACCACTGGTTTAGATGCATGCTCCAAGTTGTGCAATCGTAAACTTTTGCATTTCTGAATTAGCAGGGTGCCCTCAGGTCTTGAAGTTTTAAAAAGTGTTGAAATCAATTCCCTCCCAAAAAGACAATATTTTTTCCTCCTTACTGACAGTAAGTGATCAGGGGGAAGCTTGTTGACTCCTACTGGACAAGTGTTGATTTTAGCAAAAGCTTAAATGAACAGATTATTAATTTATTTTTTAAATGATCTATTTGTGCTGGTTGCCTGGATCCAGGCCATCTCTCACACAGAGGCACTAAACACTGTTCATGTCACTGTGCTGTTATGGTTCTATTAAGGATAGTTTTCTGTTTGGTAGTCCGGCTTGGCCAGACCATTCTGACGGACATAATAGTCTGGCTGCAGCTCGCTGTCATTCTGCTGGAGAGGGAAAACGCTCTGGTTTGTTTGAACTTCTTTAAACCAATCACAGTCATTGTAGATGGGGCTTCGGTGTTCCCTCAGAATAGTGACAACTGGAACTGTTGTGGTGCCACATTTGCCCATCATGAGGCGATCACTATGTTAAATGAATAATCCACCACAAAAAACAAGCAGAGCTGCCTGACTGCACGATTACGTCCTGTGTCAATCTCAACTGTTGGTAATTAATCAGTAATTGATATGTGGAGCAAATACACATTCACAGTAAAAATGAAAATCCTGATGTCAAATTTAGAAGACAAACTCGGGCACAAAACTGAAATGTGTGTTGATGTTTAACATATTTATTTAAATGTAGTTACAGTTGATTGGCTGTTACTGGTAAAGTTTAACCAATCAGATAGGGCTGTGGGCGGGACATTGCTGACACCACAGTGTAAGAGAGCTGTCTGCATCGCAGTTACAGTAACACATTTTTAAACAAGTTTTATTGAGAATCATTCTGAAAAACATAACGATACCAACAACTACAAAACGCTGAATATCAGATCGAATAAACGGTCGATCCCTAGTTAG
This sequence comes from Stegastes partitus, assembly GCF_000690725.1. Classification (NCBI taxonomy): domain Eukaryota; kingdom Metazoa; phylum Chordata; class Actinopteri; family Pomacentridae; genus Stegastes; species Stegastes partitus. Next base: position 40,111 of record NW_007580150.1, on the reverse strand, counting down.
ACTTCTGTGCACTCACAATAATGAATCATCATGATTGAGATGAAAAAGTTAGTCCATTTTCTGCCTTCAGGTCCAAGTTGTGTTTATTAATTACTATATCATCAGAAATAATTGTTATATATCGCTGAAAACAAACAAAAAAAAAAAACAGACAATTGCTGGGCCATTGCTGCCAACGTGACTGTGAAACAGAAAATTAAAACTCTGGAAAAGGCAAACATTTAATATGATGCAGGCACCACAAATCTGAAATGTCAGTTTGTTTAAATGGTTGCATTTTCATCTGAACCAAGTGTTAAAACTGTCCCTTCTGTGTTTTAGTCCTACAAGATCATCAACTTTGCCCCCACCCTGCTTCAGATCATCGTGTCGGAGCAGGTGGAGTTTCCTGTTCGCCAGGCAGGTAAGATGCTGACCAGTTGGAGTCGTTATGTTTGATTGTTGTTGGACAACTTCCATCTCCATTCAGCAGTTCTACAGATTATTCTGACCTGACTTTGGCTGAGGTCCCTGCTCTAATTTTAATACAGGAACCGTCCTTAAGGTCATTTTGGAGGTTTTTGCCAGAATCGAGACACGGATGCAAAATCTGCTCAGTCTGGCTGAGTTGTGTTTTGTAGGGTCTTGTTTTACTGCTGCAGCTCTCAGTGTCAGTGTATCCTAAACCTGAGTGGATCTGAAGGAAGCTGAGTGCTATAATCTCTGGTCACGTGATGTATAACCATAACTGCTGGAGAAAGAAGGTTGTGAGTTGTCTCTGAGCCATATAAATGAATTGTTTTGGTGGAATCAGTTGGCTACGTCTAGTCTTTACTTGGTTTGGTCTATTAAACGACCTTAAAGCTGGGTTGGCAGCATTTTGTGGCACCACTGGTCAGAAATTTGATACGAACCTTTGAGCATAATGTAATTCAGGTTGCACGAAAGGAAACCAGAGTTGTGCACCTCCTCCTTTAGGCTTTAGAGAATCTAGCTCATGATGGGAGACGTCAGCCAATCACAGGGCCTTTCACTCAGAGCAGGTAGAAGAGTAATGAGGAGCTGCAGAGTGAGCGTCAGGGCTAGGATGTGGCGGCACAACGGGCTCAACAGAGGAGCTTTCTTCACAAGAGTGGGCTTTGAGTCCCGTGTGACACAATGAATGTTGACTTCTGGCGAGAGAGGTGCTCAGGACAGAGAGAAGGTTTACCTTCAAAATCATTTTTTATATTTTTTAAGATACATTTTACAGATTTCTGTCCAGTGAGTGTGACTGTGCAGAAACTAACGCAGACTGGAGTTCAAAGCTGAAGTTTATTTTTTACCACTAACCCCGGCCTTTATGTCTATTTTTGTGCGTCAGTTACATCATGAGCTGCTGCCTCATTACTGGCTGTGTGTAATGCAAATCCAAAGTAACAATGTGTGAGTCCATGTCTCATTGGCTTTGCTGTCTGTCTCTGGCTCTCAGCCCCAACTCACTGGTTCCTACTTTGAACTTTAAGAACACATCACAGATGTACGGTTTCATATAGAAAAAAGTTCATCATTCAAGCAAGAGGAAATGTGCAAATCGTTGGGGAATATTTTCGGACCAATCCACATTTGTTGATGTAGTTAATATTTAGGGTAACAAAATGTTGTGTGCAAGATTTGGTCAGACCTAACTACAGAAGTACAATACATCAGGCTTTACACAGTTCAGTTGTTCGTAGATATCCTGTGTCGGTTTGGATCTGTGCATTGGATTTAATGACAATAAGAACATCTAGAATATCAGCAGAATGATCCTTTAAATCCACATGTACATATTAAACAAATGAATGCAGTGTAGAATGATGTGATTTGTGTCTGTGTGTGTAGCGGCCATCTACCTTAAGAACATGGTCAGTCAGTACTGGCAGGACCGGGAGCCATCTGTGGGTGAGGTCGTCTTTCCCTTCAACATCCACGAAAATGACCGGCAGCAGATCAGAGACCACATCGTGGAGGGAATCATCCGCTGTCCAGAGTCCATACGGTACCCACACACACAGTGTCACTCAGGGCACCTTTTTTCAGTTCCTCAAAGCTTACATTTCAACATACTTTCCTTTAAAGCTTTTAAACTCCCCAGTGGGCCCCAGAATGATCCAGTCACAGCCGCATGTTTTTTGTTTTTTTTCCGTCTGCAGCGCTCAGCTGACCATGTGTCTGCGAGCCATCATCAAGCATGACTTCCCCGGCCGCTGGACCGCCATAGTGGACAAGATTGGCATGTACCTGCAGTCTCAGAACAGTGGCAGCTGGTACGGCAGCCTGCTGGCTCTCTACCAGCTGGTCAAAACATACGAGTAAGTAGCCTTCATGTTGGTGTGTTCCACCTCACTGCTCTGAACATCCCTCCTGGGGAGCTATCTCCCTCACATCAGGACTACAGGTTGTATAGCAGCCACCTGCTGCTGATGGAGTTCAATAATCAGAGGTTTTGTAATCAAATATGAAAAGTATTGAAACTGGTGGAAAACTGTCATATTAGGCCTCAGTCAGGTCACATTTACATGAACAGTTTTGTCTTCTGAAGGAGGACACAACAGCAACCGTCTAAAGTTTGTAGGAAGAACTTTGACGTTTAATTAATGCACATATAAACTAGTAGTTTACATGTGGTACAAGCTCAGAGACCAGAGGTCACAAGCAGGAAGCCATCGTGATGGAGCAGCTCTGCTCAAGCACAGGGCTGGGATGAGCACTCACGGCTGCTCAGGAGTTGTCGAGTTGATTTTTGAGACTTTGGAGGCGGGACAGTGACTCAGAACTCCTTTGATTGGTTATGTGAGTAATATTGAGTGGTGATTGCAACGACTGACTCACTTTGTAATACTGTTCTTTTAGTTGTCTGTTGAATGTGGTGGGTGGGTCCTGTAGGTCCCCACAGCTGCTTAAAGCTACCTGCTTTAAGGTAAAGAGAAAAATCATGAGTTAACATGTCAACGTGTAGTTTTTCACCAGATACTAAACCACACGTGATAAATGTCAGCACTGACTGACATCATGAAGGCTGGTTTATACAAACAGTCCAGAGAGCAGTGGATGTGTATTTAATTAAGTGCTGTACTTTTTGGGGTACTTGTTTACCATTTGTTGCTGCTTTATACTTCTACTCCACTACAGTTCAGAGGTAAACATTTTACTCTGCATTTTGAAGATGCATCTTGGTCAGTTGTGTGTGTGTGTGTGTGTGCTTCAGGTACAGGAAGGCAGATGAGCGAGAGCCGTTGCTTGCAGCCATGCAGATCTTCCTACCGAGGATTCAGCAGCTCATCAGCCAGCTGCTGGCCGATGCCACCATCTTCTCTGTCCTCATCCAAAAACAGATCCTCAAGATCTTCCACGCTCTCGTACAGGTGTGTATTTGTGTGTGTCTGTGTATGAACACACATTAAACAACAGAAACAACGACCGCAGCGTTCATGGAGCAGACCTGGAAGCAGATGGCGGCTGTGTTTGGAGCACTAGAAACATTCAGCCTGAATCATGCCCCATGCCCAGTGGTTTAGTTACTATTATTGGCTAGGCTGTAAGTATCCTTGTAAAAGCCAATAATGTAATAACAGCTGATAACGTAATAACTGGCCAATAACGTAATAAAAGTCCTGAACCGATAGCGTAATATCTTTTGGCCAATAACATAATAAGTTATTACGTGACGGGCCAAAAGTTATTACCTTATCAGTTCAGGACTTTTATTAAGTTATCGGCTGTTACTACGTTGTTGGCCTCTACAATCCTCACAGCTACACGGTGTTGGATCTTCAGGCTATGTGCCTCAGCACCCTGAGTTAATGTCTGTATGTCCAAGACTTCAGAAAGTCACCGCCTGCGTATCTGTGTACCAGGAGAAACTATAACCAGCAGTTTTCACTATGTTGTCTTATTTTACAGACCACACAAATAATTAATTGAAGGTAGAGTCAGCACTTCACTTCCAATCTCATGACCTTTAGTGAAATTCAGTGAACGTCTCCTCACTGTCCACTCGCTGTCTGTTCTGTGTGGGAACAGAAAAAAACATCCAGTCTTAGTACACTGCCTGGTTCTGTAAATGGGAAACAAACCACACAACACTGTTCCAGTGTGTCCTGTGCACAGGACAGGGGGAGAGGGAGGGAAAATGGGACGGCAACGGGGCAGTGGGAGTGAGGGGGTAAAGTAAGTAAGTAAATCTGACACCTAACCATCAATAACCTTTGTCCAGAATCACAGACTCCAGAATACTAGTTATCATGATGCTGATGAAGATGATAGAAGTAACTCATAAGCCTCACATACCCGGACCGTTCTGTACCCTGACAGCGTGGTGCTGAATGGTCTGCTGCACCTCATCATTCTGCTGTAGTTTCTTTAAACCAGGGGTGGGCAATCCTGGTCCTCGAGGGCCACAGTCCTGCATGTTTTAGATGTTTCCCTCTTCAAACACACCTGATTCAAATGATCAGGATCATTATCAGGCTTTTGCAGAGCTTGATGAGGAGCTGATCATTTGAATCAGGTGTGTTGGAAGAGGGAAACATCTAAAACATGGAGGACAGTAGCCCTCCAGGACCAGGATTGCCCACCTCTGGTTTAAACCAATGACAGTCATCTTGGGTGGGGCTAAAAACAAGACGCACTGAAGGTGTTCATTAAAAATAGTGACTGGGGAATTGTTTTGAACATTTGAATGCAACAAGGTGAGCAGTGTTCTTGAAATGAATAATTCACTGAATCAAACTAAGCAGGGCTGCCTTACTGCATGATCCTGTGCAGAACTTGAAATTGTCCAGCATGGAGGTTGCTGTCCGGAGGCTGTTGATGCTTTATGTAGTGAGATGGAAAACAGTAAGGCGTAGATGGTGGAAATGGAGGGGAAAGCTGTGTGAGGCCATCGGCAGGCTCATACCAGCGATGTACATCCGGTGAGTCAGACCAGCATTAACCTCCCTGTTGTCCTGCAGTACTCGCTGCCTCTCCAGCTCATCAACAACACAGTGATGACTCAGTGGATGGAGATCCTGCGAGCCATAATGGACCGAGACGTCCCTGCTGTAAGACTAAGACACACACACACCCACACACACACACAGTAAATATAAGAAATGTATCAGTTATATGCAACCTTTAGTTTACCTGGTAAATCCAAGTTAAGTCTCATTTTAAATGTGACGCGGCCAAAATAGAAAAATCCCATCAACATGAAACAAAGAACACGGTTTCAGCAAATGCACTGATAAGTACCACAAAATGCAAATGTAATGAAATGGCTTTCCCTTAAGAACAACCCACATCCAGAAAAAGTCCTTGCAATGTCAGGAAGTTTAAACACTCAGAGTCCAATTCTTGATACCCAACANAAATAGTGACTGGGGAATTGTTTTGAACATTTGAATGCAACAAGGTGAGCAGTGTTCTTGAAATGAATAATTCACTGAATCAAACTAAGCAGGGCTGCCTTACTGCATGATCCGGTGCAGAACTTGAAATTGTCCAGCATGGAGGTTGCTGTCCGGAGGCTGTTGATGCTTTATGTAGTGAGATGGAAAACAGCAAGGCGTAGATGGTGGAAATGGAGGGGAAAGCTGTGTGAGGCCATCGGCAGGCTCATACCAGCGATGTATATCCGGTGAGTCAGACCAGCATTAACCTCCCTGTTGTCCTGCAGTACTCGCTGCCTCTCCAGCTCATCAACAACACAGTGATGACTCAGTGGATGGAGATCCTGCGAGCCATAATGGACCGAGACGTCCCTGCTGTAAGACTAAGACACACACACACACACACACACACACACACACACACGCACACACACACACACACACAGTAAATATAAGAAATGTATCAGTTATATGCAACCTTTAGTTTACCTGGTAAATCCAAGTTAAGTCTCATTTTAAATGTGACGCGGCCAAAATAGAAAAATCCCATCAACATGAAACAAAGAACACGGTTTCAGCAAATGCACTGATAAGTACCACAAAATGCAAATGTAATGAAATGGCTTTCCCTTAAGAACAACCCACATCCAGAAAAAGTCCTTGCAATGTCAGGAAGTTTAAACACTCAGAGTCCAATTCTTGATACCCAACA
>NW_007580150.1:0-28847 GCF_000690725.1 Stegastes partitus | reverse complement strand
CCAGTAAACACGAACAAGTCCACTGACCTCAAATCATATAGAGACATATATATGTCCAAAACTTATAGCCAGTAACAATTCTGAGCGCAACATTCCACGCATTCAAGGTTCCACCTCAGCTTTAGGGCTTCAACACAAGGATTAAAAGAAGGGAAGACAGCCATCAGTGAAATTGCAAAGGAATTTAGAGGTAGACATCACCTCAGCACATTTTCCAGCTAGTCAGTCTGATCATCACAATCAGCTCTCTAAGCTCCCTGAAATTCCTATTAATTGGGTTTTGGCTGCGTTCAGAGACAGTTCATACTCACTCAGTTGATGTTAAACTGTTAGAAGCTGCCTTCCTGCGGAGTCATTGGAAGGGCAGCACGGCATCATCAAAGTTTTCCTGACAGAAATGTGCCACAGTGGGTTCTGAAATACTGTTAACAAAGCTGTTTCAGTAGATGTTTGTCACTTTTTTAATCTGTTAGAAGCATTAGAAAGAGACGCAAGTGAAGGTGGGATATTGCATCAGGGCCACAGAGCTGTGAAGAAACAGAATGATCTTGTTTTTCCCGACACTAAGCCTACAAACATAAGTGAGACACACTTTTTAGGGTGAGTGGTGAGTAGATGTGGCTGTGATGTTAACTTATGCTGTGCTGGATTTTAACTTTTAATAACAATACAACTACAGTTCTGCTTCTTTTCAACTGAGCTGACACTGGATGAAGTGTTCTTCTGTTCACAAGCTCCTGGAAGCTGACTGTAGTGTGTGTTTGTCAGGAGACGCTGGAGGTGGATGAGGACGACCGTCCCGAGCTGGCGTGGTGGAAGTGTAAGAAGTGGGCGCTGCGCATCATCACCAGGATGTTTGAGCGGTGAGTCCACAGCTGCTCTCACATCACCAGGAAGCAGGTTTGGAGTTAAGAGACAGTCGTTGCCAAACATTTTCATGCTTTTGGTTTGAATTGCAGGTATGGAAGCCCTGGAAATGTGACAAAAGAGTACTATGAGTTTGCAGATTTCTTCCTGAAGACATATGCAGTGGGCATACAGCAGGTATGCATGTGTGACTGATGAAGAGTGTGTCAGTGGCAGTTAGTAGATTACAGTTATTTAATTACACCATAACCAGAAGTTCTTGGAAGAGGTTTATTATAATGGATGAACTAGGTGTTCCTGACGCAGTATCCCTGGATCAGTTCTGGCTCAGGGTGATTTGCTGTATGTCAACCTCATCTATACTCTTTATCTTTCACTGTCTGTCTACAAAAGGCAACAATACCGAATCATAATGTTTATAATCTGTTTAAAAAATAGTAGCAGAGGTGTTTGCCTGTTTGTCCAGGATCCAGTCACACAGTTACCGATGTAGCACAAAGATCTGGGCCTCTGGTGGTCAGAAGGGGCTCTGTTACCCTTTTAATAAATCCGATGTGGAGTTTATCCGTTGCATCAGTAATAGTTTTTTGAAAACATAGTTTTGCATGTAATTTCCAACTTTTAAAGTTACTAGGATGAGAAAATGACAACTAAAAAACAAAATGTGATCAAGATTGAATCAGAACAAACTCAAAAAAAATCCATGAAGTCTCAGCAGACTAAATCCTAAATCCTTAGAGTAACTGAGTCTGTGTTCTGCTGGCCTTCAAACAGAGCCTCTGGAAACCCTTCGTTGGGTCTTCGATGTCTGTGAATGGTTTTCAGTTTTCAGCAATACCGTCTTTAACATATTATAACATTTCCCACATGATTGACATACCTTAAACACTTTGAACTTGAGCTTTGATGCACCACTTTATAGCCAAGTACCCTCGTTTGTCCATCTCCTCTTGCAAAGACCACAGACTTTGTGCTGAGCTGGGGTGAAAAGGCCTGCTAGAATGAGCTTAATCTGTATTTTATAAGCCATATCATGTCAGCATTAATTCATTACGGTGATTTCATCTGTGCCATCATCCCTCTAATTTAACAACCTCTAATTATGGGACCACGGTGATGTAATATTCAGCAAAACATTGACGTGTGCCAGGACTGTATTATAGTGCTGAATTTGTCGCATGCCGCTACAAATGGCTGCTGACGTCTGGTTTAGGTTTCCTGTTATCTGACGGTTTTGGTTCGGCTGTTTACCCGTTTTGTGGTGTGTTAACCATCCAGGTCCTGCTGAAAGTGGTGGGTCAGCACCGGCAGAAGCAGTACGTTACCCCTCGCGTCCTGCAGCAGTGCCTCAACTACCTCAACCAGGGCCTGTCGCACTCACTGACCTGGAAACAGATGAAGCCACACATGCAGGTAAGATAGGCACAGAGGAATCAGGTTATTGGTCAGATTTGGTACGGCTCAGATCCTATGACCCATCGGTGACTGTCAGCATACACAGTGTCAACCTAAGAAAGGCTGAATGAAGGTTTTGTTAATTTTTAATTTTTTTTTTTTTTGTGTTTTTAATTACTAACAGTATATTTTCATATCTAGCCCTGCTTTAGCGTATTAATTACTAGTTTTGCTGGTCCTAACATTTTTGGGTCTATAATAATTCCTTTGATCATTTAAAGCTGTTTTATCTGATTTGAAATTTAAGAATGTGTGTATCTGTTATATAATGTATAATTTTAACATTTATTTTGTTTTGAGCAGCTCTTTTTGGGGGGATTTTATGGCTTGTGCAGGTATAGATCCACAAGTGGGATGTTTGCCGTCTACTTTGTACTTTTTCTGGACCTTCAGAAAGTACTGCCACTAGAGCACGGACTTTTGGGACGCTAAACTATTTCACCAGAACTTCACGTAGACCCTTGTTCCTCTGGTGTTTACACTCAAACGATTCCTGCTCCCCGGCTCATTTAGTCATCTGCGTATGAGTCAAACTCATGTAAAAGTGTTTACCACTGAGCAACAATGTCACCTCATTGTTAAATACCTGGAAGCTGATTAAAAGTTGATCTTTAATTTGCTTAAGAATCTGACAGATCAAATTGGTGACTTGTCATCGATCTTCACCAAGCTTAGACGGATTCAAACTTTACTCCATCTCCATTTTTCTCACACTCTTTTTGTAACTGATAGTTGTTTTCGACCCTCCCTTAAATCCTGTGAGGTAATGAGGACGTTCATCTCTTGCAGACCATTTGTCAGGAGGTCATCTTCCCTCTCATGTGCTACAAAGACGAGGATGAGAAGCTGTGGCAGGAGGACCCCTATGAGTACATCCGCATGAAGTTCAGTGAGTGATCAAACATCCTGCTCTCATAATACATCTTTAAAAATCTCATCTGGTTAAATATCTGTGAAGTCACTCAGCTGGCATTCTGCTCATTCATACCTGCTACCAACCTTGCTGCCAGCAGATAAGTCATGGCAGGATTGTGCATGCCTTTTGTACAGGGTTACTGTGACGATCAGCTGTAGGATGGTAATGTGTGGAACGTTATTCGAGTACCGGACGAGGCACAGAAATGGAGGGGCCTTATTCATTTGTAAACTCCCACTTCAACGTCAGCCTTTCAGCTCCGTTGTATTAAGGGGTGGAGGAAGGATGTCCACCAGGTTTTGGGTGTGTTGTTTGCTCACATTCTATTTGTGTGTGTCTCTGTTCCAGACCTCTATGATGACCACGCCCTCCCAGCCACCGCTGCCCAGAGTCTCCTGTGTAAAGCCGCCCGCAAGAGGAAGGAGGTGAGGAGGAGCGTTTTAGTCCAGAGGAACCGCAGTTTGCTGGCTTGGTTCTTTACTTGATTTTGTCCATTTAGGGATGCTTTGCACTTTGTTGGAACAAAGATTTGTCCTTTTATACCTCATTCTGTTTTCCTGCCTTTTTACAGTTGTATCTATTGTTAATGCTTTATCGTCTAGATTTCATATAAAGCTGCTCTCATTTGTTATACTCACATTGGCTCAAATGATTATATAATTATCACTAACTCTGCAGTTGTCTTCAGCTCTGTGGAGCTTTTTAGCCTACTTTAGCTCATTGTTTTGGTTTTCTGACCTGCATCCTGCCAGCAACTTAATTCAGTTCAATTCAGTTTTATTTGTATAGCGCAGTACATCCCAAAACAGAGCTCAAGGCCGAGTGAATAGTGGACGTATATTTTCAGGTGACTAATTATATGATGGCAAATGAATAGAAATATTGCTTTTTGTCTACTGGATAATTAATGCTGCAGCGTGGGACTTCCAAACCCTGACCAATGTAGATTAAGCCTATCAGTGCCAGGTAAATCTTTCTGTGTATCGCAGTATACCAGAGTTTAAATGTGGTTATGTTTTCAGATAGTCAGCAGTAATTGATTTGTCAAAGCTGAAGAGGGGAGCAGCTACAACAACAGATAGAACCTATGGAGAAAAAGCATCCAAGAAAAGTTTCAGATGCCCAAGATAAGAAAAAAAAAAAAAAAGAATATTGATTTTTAGCGGAAGGATGACAGCCTAAAAAAAAAGATGCAATCAACGGTGAGGCACAAACACTCAGTGTGACAGTGTTTGTGTAATTATTCTTAATGCCGGGTGGGACTGCTTGCTAACACATATCAGCTTTATCACGTAGTTTATGAGGTTTGGACTTGAAGCTGTTACAAGTCTGGAGACTTCAGCCTCGTCGGACGGGGAGTTGTGTTCTGCCGTGCGTGTGAACAAGCAGACAGCAGACGAGACCTGAGACAGTCGCATCCAAATGTAAAGACTGTGCTGTAGTCAACAAACAAGCAGAAATAATCAAAACATGCAGCTCAATAGTCACACACAGAGTTTCAGTAGCTTCCAGCGATGTTAAACATCTGAGGCTACAAAAAGAACAGATCAGCATCAGTCCTCTTTACAGCTTAAACTGAAGTTAACAAAGGTACAGCATTATGTTGGCGTTGAGTAAAATTAATAAACTCCCACAACAGTGTGCTGTTTTAACATCTCAGTGGCTTGGTTCGACGTCTGTTATGAGATGATGGTATGTATTTATTGTGTTTTCAGCTTGTTCTGCTGCCACCAAATGGCACAAAAACTTTGTCACCCAGCTTTAGGCTCAAAGTGTAGGACTTTAAGCATGTTCTTTATCTTATAAACGCATTCAGCTGTGTCTCTTAAATACACCAGGACAATAAGCTGTGATTCCTGCATTCACCTGTTCTACATGTGACCTACAACCTGTGCTTTCTTCTTGGTAGGTTCTTCCTCAGATGATGGAGTTCTGCCACCAGATCTTAATGGACCCCTCTGCTGATCCCCGCAAGAAGGACGGAGCGCTGCACTGCATCGGAGCTCTGGCTGAGCTCCTACTCAAAGTAAACACAGACACTCCCCTGTGTGGCATTTAATTTGGGAAAAGACTGGATGGAGCCATTGAAGTAGTTTCAATGTGTTTTAATCGACTTTGGGAATTGCTGTGTCTGTGTATGTTTCATCCCTCAGAAGCGAATGTACAGGGAGCAGATGGAGCTGATGCTGCAAAACTACGTCTTCCCTCTGCTGAACTCTCCCATGGGTTACCTGCGGGCCAGGGTGAGTGAACCCTCCACACAGCGCTCTGTCATGTTCAGTTCAAGAGTACAGTTTTATGTTTTGGCACAGCTGGCAAGATGACGTGTTTGGTTGCATTTTTTGAATTAAAAAGAAGAAACCAGAAACCCTTAAGCAAACAGACATTACAAATTGATGTTTCTACAAATGTTAATGTGCTGTTGCTTCTCATTTCATGAACTTAAAACATAGCAATCAGTAATTATGGCATGTAAAAAACTTTGGACAGGTCAGGAATTTTCAGCCAATGATCCCACAGAGCTGATGTGTGTCTGACCTTTTACACCTTGTGGTAGCACTTTGCAACCGTGGGCTCCTTTTAACACTGGAGCTAACAGATGCCTACAAAGCAGGGGAAGGCTATCAAAGGTCATAAAGAATAGTGATGAACAATGATAAAATATGGAAGTCAAGACAAGATGTGGAAGATAAAACTACATGTTTATGTGGGTAGAAAAGCCCAGAGGAGCTGCACAGATGTTAGGCTGATCTACAAGTGGCCGTGCTCTGTTCCACTCATGCAGTCTAATGGAAGAGAAACCTTATCTGCCACCTCATCCCCAAAAGTCTGAAGTCTGCAATGCAACCTCTCGGTACGATAGAGGAGTTTAGGAACTAAGTGCCATGAACAGATCACGTTTGAACTTAGCTCTTTGGCTGCAGTCACCAAACGTAGGCTTCGGAAAGAAGAAAAAATGCGTTCCACAAAATATGAGCAAATCTTGCCATCAGTCAAGAAAGTAAAACTGTGAAGGTGCTCGTTCCTACAGTGGGACAATGATCCAAAGCAGACCTTAAAGTACCCAGAGATACTAAAACAAATACAAGACTGAGCTGTTGTAGTGGTCCCCACCGACTCCTGACCCCAACACCACAGAAAACTTGTGATCTTTTAATGTCAGCCAATTCAGGGCTACCAAGTATTCATTGTGGTATGTAGCTTGTATGTACATTTAGTGTAACCTGTTTTTCTTCTGTCTTTTTGTCATTAGTCTGGGGTTACTATCAATGTAAGGGCTCAACAGGTACAGGATTTCTAAAACTGTGCTGTACTGATACTAATGCCTATGCTTAGTGCAGATAGATAACCCATATGTTCATACATTTGCAGTAGAAATAAAAACAGTCGCACATCCCAGAGAAAGATTCTTTCCTCTGGAAAATGCTTTAAACCTGTAGTGTGTTTGAACATCCCAGAAACCTGCTAAATATGACTCCTCTGCTGCTGCTGAGGTGTGGGTCAGTGTATCAGTGCAGGGAACCGCAGTTATTTCCTCATACTGGAATCCTTTTGATGCTGACAGCAATTCCACTGCTGGCAGACATCCCGTGCTGTGAATGTCAATATTTTATACAACTTTCATTTCAAAGCACCGCACCAGAATAGTCCGAGCTGACCGCTGACTCACATGAGTCAGTGACCAGATGATTGTATCTGATCACGCTTATCTAGCACTTTGCAGCTGAGCTATTTGAGCTTTTATTTGATTGACCTGTCGTTGTAGCTAATGATTACATTCCCTTCTGTAATTGTGATGAATGACATTTATGTTAACAGTGAGTTTAAGTGAAATTTAATCACCTAAAGCAGATGAATTTGTCCTTTTTTAATGGACCTGCTGACTTTACTGATTACTAGACTGCCACTGAACAGAGGATAAGTGGTGTATAGATAATGGATGGATGGATGTGGACTTATACGTCTTCTGACCTCCTGCTCTTCTATGCACCTACAATACAAGATGTGCTAATGAGTTTATAGTTGGTGTTATGAATTTTCAGTTTTATTTTGTCATCTAATCAGATAGACAGCCTAAATGTGTTACCGTCTGACCATGTGACACATGACAGCAAGTGACCATTCAAGATATGCACGACATTTCAACTGCTTTGTCAGTTACGTATTTTAACTGCTTCGACCTCTTCCACCTCCACTGATATTTCACTGCTCCCACGGTTTAGACATTGACTGATGTCAATTAATCTGCAACTGTCGTCATATTAATTTAAATAAATGTAAAAGTCGAAAACTAATCGACTGTTCGATATATAGCCACAGTATTTGGAAACAGAGCAGGCTGAAATCATCGGGAATTATCCTTTGACATTCAAATTTTTTACACTGCACCTGACACTTCAACTCTTCCCAGTGCTTAAGCAGACTTATACTCTCTCTGAAGTGCCAGTCAGATGGTCAGATTGTGTCATATACTCACAGCTTTATGATTCTGGATTAATTGTGTCTCTGTCCATCAATTCCTGAAGCTCTCCAAAACACCAACAGTGCGACATTCACACACGTCTCACGCTGTGATTGTGGAGGTGACAGAGCAGCCAGGCTTTGTGCTTATCTTTCGAGTGCACTTTTTTCATTTGTCGCTCAACTGTTTGTTACACTTAGCATCAAAACGTTATGCAGCACTATGGAGGTCGCTTCACACCACGCTCCAGTGTGGCTGTTCTACATGACTACAAACACATCCATCCATCATCTATAAACCGCTTAATCCTCACTAGGGTCGTGGGGGGCTGGAGTCTATCTCAGCTGTAACCAGTCTATCACAGGGCTACACTTAGAGACAGACAACCAAGCACACTCACATTCACACCTACGGACAGAGAAAACATGCACAACTCCACGCAGAAAGATCCCAGGCTGGGATTCGAACCCAGGACCTTCTAGCTGTGAGGCGATCGTGCCACCATGCTGCTCCTACAAACACGTTTGATGTCCACATCTTCAGAACCACTTCTTAGAGACCTAAAACCAACCATTAGACCTGAACAGACACTTCAAACTGTTTATCTGCCTTCACTTCAGCTGCTTTACACATCACAGGCAACAGTTATTATTTTAAGACGCTCTCTTTTAGGCCTTTGTGCCGTCATTTGACAGTTTGTGAAGATGAAAACAAGGAATCTGAGGAGAGAACGGGAGTCTGACCGCATTTGAGCCTGCAGTGTTGTGTTTATGTGGTGTTTTTGGCTTCTATTTTAATTAGCTTCAGTAAAATATCTTTTCCAAGTTACTTTGATGTTTTGTTGGGCTAATTTCACTTTTTGAATTTTGTTGTAGAATGAAGATGTTTGGATGTAGAAACATGTAATGAGGTTCGACATAAGAGTAATGGACCACTAGATGGGAAAAACAAATATGCGTGCACTAAATATAACAAAGGAAAATAACTGTGAGACAAAAAGAAGTCATGTCAGGCTGTTACACTGCAGTCTGTTCAGCAGATGGCGCCACACTAAAGCTGAAAAGTCCCATTATGCTCGTGTCACACACAGTCTTCACTTGTGTGCCTCATTCATGCACTTTTTGTTGAAGCCTGAAGATACTCTGCGTGAGCATCGTAACACAAGGAGTATTATTTTGGTTGTTAAAATACATTTCGATGGAGGAATTGTTCCTGTTTTACTGCTTTAACTCTTTGACTGGCTCTCCTTCCTACAGTCCTGCTGGGTGTTCCGTTTTGTCAACGTGAGTCAGTGAATCAGCGTCTAGCACTGCAGATTTCTTAGTCATCACAGACACACTTGGTGGGGGCATCACTGATAGGGGCGGTGGACAGTTGTGGTGGTTTCAGAGGTGAAATGTGTGTGTGTGTGTGATGGTAACACCTGTGTTTCTCTGCTGTGTTCTGCCAGTCGTGCTGGGTGCTGCACTGCTTCAGCCCGCTGCGCTTCCACGACGAGCTGGTGCTAAGAAACGCCGTGGAGTTGGTTAAACAGGATCTGATAGATGACAAAGAGATGCCTGTCAAGGTGGAGGCCGCCATCGCTCTGCAGACGCTGGTCAGCAACCAGGAACAAGGTCTGTGGAGGAACAATGATGTCATGTGTTGAAGGTCAAACTAGTGCCAGATGCTTTAACCCAGACACAGGCCGTTTCAGAGGCCCGCCAGCAAGTGGATCCAGCCCTCACCTCCAGCTTGTGATAGCTGCTTGTAGAAATAGGACTTCACATTTGTTTCTCTGTGAAGTGAGCACACCGCAGTCTTTACACCACATGCTGTGCTCTGTCCGTGTGTTTGTGTGTGTGTGTAGCCAAGCTGTACATCCAGCCGTACATTCGGCCAGTCATGCAGGAGCTGCTGCACGTGGTCAAAGAGACGGAAAATGATGACCTGACCAATGTCATTCAGAAGATGATCTGCGAGTACAACCAGGAGGTAGCAGCCATCGCTGTGGACATGACGCAAAACCTGGTATTGACACCACACACACACACTTTTCTATCAATTTCATATGTGGCAAGACCTTTAGCAGTCATCATTCTATTACCTCACAGGGTTATGGTCAGGTTAGGCTTAGCTTTTGTTTAAGTTGAGCTTTGTGTTATGGAAATGAATGTAAGTCGAGGCGATGTCCTCTGAAGTGATGGAAAAACGTGTGTGTTTGACAGGCAGAGATCTTCACCAGGGTCCTTCAGAGTGAGGAGTATGAGGAGAACGAGGACAAGACGGTCATGGCTCTTGGCATCCTGAGCACCATCGACACCATCCTCACCGTCATGGAGGACCACAAGGAGGTGACACACACACACACACACACACACCATATTCAGACCTGTAGCTGAGAGCATTCTAACTTGCCGTCACAGTACTGAAATGTAGTGAGATTCTTTTCTTCTTCTCGTCTCTCAGATCACTCAGCAGCTGGAGGGGATCTGTTTGCAGGTGATCGGCCTGGTCTTACAGAAGCCCATCATAGGTATGGCAGGTGTGTGTGCACGAGCAGTCCAGTGTCTTATTTTCCTTTTTCCCCCCACTGTTTTATAACACACACACACACACACACACACACACGCTGTTTTAACATTTTGATTCTCTCACTTTGTCCTGACACATGCAGCTATTTATTTTCCCAGGGTTCATGACTTGATTTGCTTCTTGTCGTATGGTTTATTCCTGCTCCTTTTCCTTCACAGAGCCTCTGTGCTTTTGAGATCAAAGGTAGTCTTCTCGAGACACACAGGTGTAATTCTGGGGATGTTAGGTAAAGGTTCCTAAAGGGACACTTTCAAAACTGGAGTTTTGGGGTTACTCTATGACAAGAGCCGAAGGATCCACATCTGGTGACGGAGTGGAGAGTCCCAGGGCACCGCTGCTGCTGAGGGCAAGGAAGCAGCCGTGGCAGTGGTCGTCTGCTTTATGGTCACAGTTCTTGCCAGCAAAGCTATTTGTGCTTTAAAGCTTGAGCTGTTAGAAGGAAGTCAGTTGATGTGACGAACACAACAGTTTCTATTTCTGAATTTTCCTTTCAGTTTTTAATCTTTGTTGGAGTTTCTGGATTCTCACTCTGCTCTGCTTATTTAAGCAGAGGGTTATTATATTTCCTTATCCATAGAGCCCAAGGTTGTTGTGGTTTGGCCTTACAGTTTTGCAGTCAGCTGTCACTGACTGAATTTGAGGATGTTTTATCAGGCGGAAATTTCAAGTAGTAGCTGCAGGCTTAAGGGGGTTTAACTACTTCAAAAACTAGCTTTGCAAATGTTTCACGAGATAGGAAATGAATTTACTGTTTGTTTCAGCTCAGGGATACACACAGTGAGATTCTGTGAGAAACACTGAATGCATCCAGAACTGATGGTGATCAGTGCAAACAGTCCTAATATAAAAACTGTTGCTGTGAGAGTCGCTGAGTAAAGACACAGTGAAAAGGGAGACTGGAAAAGAGCACAACCTCTGATCTACAGCTTTGAATAGAATTAACAACCAGAGTGCAACACTGTTCTGTCCTGTTGTTAGGTTTGATTGAGTCGTTAACAAGCAGGACTTTGTGATTTAAATGTAGTCTTTGCAAACCTCTCACCTGTATGTAAAAGAAATCTATTTGTAAGAACCAAACTGAGACAGACTTCAGGGTCTTCAGCCTCCTTACAATATAAGAGACAGTACACACCATCACCTTCTGTTGGATCACATTTTGAAGCAATTGTCCTATTTTGTTTTTTTTTTTATGCTCAGTTGTAGCGTAGAGCAAAAGACTGGATTGTTGTCAGGTTTGCAGCTTACATAGAACGTTTTATTGCTATTAGCACACACAAGGGATATATTTGAAGGAATTGACTTTATCTAGATCTTTTTAAATTTGCAACATCTACTTCTTTGTCCAGTGGCCACTAGTAGTTTCTTTGGGTTTACGAACTTTTTGTTTGTTTTTTTTCTTGTTGTTGTTTATTTTTTATTTTGATGGAGGAA
Source organism: Stegastes partitus (assembly GCF_000690725.1). Lineage (NCBI taxonomy): Eukaryota > Metazoa > Chordata > Actinopteri > Pomacentridae > Stegastes > Stegastes partitus. Next base: position 17,142 of record NW_007580150.1, on the reverse strand, counting down.
ACAGATTCTGTCATTGCTCATTGGTCTTTGCTTATTGCCCCGTACAGTACATGGTACACAGCCAATGTAACACTGCAGTGAAGACACAGAACACTTACAGTGTTTGTGTCATCCTTCTGTGTGTCCAGGTACATGTGCGTTCACACATGTATGTACTCAAGTGTGTTAATGGGTACACACAAGTTAGCTAAAGACAAGAATAATGAGGCATAGGAAGTACGTTTGTGTGTGTGCGCGCAGGCGTGCATGTGCGTGCACGTGCGACTGTGTGTGTGTGCCTGTGTCTGTGTGTATCTGTGTGTGTGTGTGTGTGTGTGTGTGTGTGTGCTGGTAATTGGAGCGGTTCGACTTGCAGAGCAATGACTCTCGTTATGAATGGATTAACTGAATGGAAAGCTGTGTTCAGGCTGAGACGGATAAAGCTGCAGGGGAGGATCATAATGAACAAAATGAAAGACAGCGAGGTCAACTTCATTTTTCTTTAGGGAACTAAACAACACGCACTTGCTTGCACACACAACCACACACATTCACATCCTGCACAGCTGTGCTCTGTACCCCTCCCGTTGTGAGGGGCTGAAATTCCCTTTTCACACGCTGGAGACCTTTCTCAGGGGCGTTGCAGCTTCTGTACCAGCGTTACTGGTATGGGTCTACGATGGGAGCTGTTTGTGTCTCCTGCACACTGTAACATGGAGACAAGTGGCGAGAGAAACTTCATTATGAGCCTTAAGATGGCAGCAAGCAAGCAAACAGTGTTGGAGTGTAACTTAGTAAACTTACTCAAGTATTGTAGATGAGTACAGTTTTGTGGTGCTTTAGCGTGCTCTAATCCAGACAAAGTGGTGCCGTGTCTGCAGCAGTGCAACATTACAGCTGACCATCACAGTGAAGAGGGAGCTCAGCCAAAGGGCAACGCTCTCGATTTGATTTACAGCCCTCACCTGTGGTCATGAAAGCTGGACTGTGAAGGGAAGAATGACATTGCAAATACAAGTTGCCAAATTGAGTTTCCTGCGTAGGGTGGTGAGGCTCAGCCTTAGGGTTGGGGTGCAGAGCTCACAGTCGAGTCACAGCTCCTTCACTTCGAAGGGAGCCAGCTTATAGTTTTCGAGGGTTAGGATGCCTCATGGGCATCTTCCTTTGGAGGTTTTCTGGGCATGTCTAACTGGGAGGAGACCCCAGAGTAGACCCAGAGCTTGCTGAAGGGAATACAGACACATTTGGCTGGAAATGCCAAAGGATCCCCCAGGAGGTTCTGGAAAATGTTAGCGGGCAGAGGGACTCTGGAATGCCCCGCTTAGCTTGACACCGCAGCAACCAAGCAACCAAATAAGCAGAAGATAAAGAAATGGGGGGAAAAAAGACGGTACAAACAGTAACAAACCAATCCTGTCAACTTTCAGGGTGGGGCTTTCTTTATTATTATTCAGAATTTGTTTCCAGTTCGAACGTGTGTGGCCAAATGTACAACTTGCTTTTGTGTAGCCAGAGTCGTTTCACAGTGTTTGAGCAGAAGTGTAGGTGAGCTGGTGTGCAGCGAGTAAGGAGTGATTCCTCTTTTATTCAGTCACATCAGACTACACGCTGAATTTTTAGCACCATGGGAATTCCCAACACATAATGTTGCCCTGTTTATCAGTTTTTGTCAGCAGGTAATTTACTCACAACAATTGTCCCATTCTTTATTATCGTGGTTTATTCTTTTGTTGCAGAGAACCAATGTCACTAAACAAATCGTACCTCACAGCTTCCATGTAGTGTGAAGAAGAGATGTGTAGTTAGGTTATTTAAACACAGAAGAATAACCTGCATCTGGTCCACACAGCGAGCACCATAGATTAGACCCTGCACTAGTATCAGATGTGCACTCAGCCATCAGAGTTTTTATCTATCTCTTTCCTTTCTATCCATTCGCTCATCGCTTCTCACTGCAAATGAGGTTTTACAGAATGTGTTGTGAATGTGAATGTGAGCTTCATTACCAGTCTTCTCCTGTCCACTGCAGAGTTCTACGAGGAAATCCTGTCGCTGGCATTTGGCCTCACCTGTCAGACGATATCCCCCCAGATGTGGCAGCTGCTTGGCGTTCTTTATGAGGTCTTCCAGCACGACTGCTTTGACTACTTCACAGGTATCTCAACAGCACAGTGTGATAGTTTGTCATTAACAGCCACCTGCACCTGGTGCTTGTTGTTCTGGTTTTCACATTGCACATTTAATGTCAGAGAACTATTTATGGTGTCATTTTGAAATGTCACTTGAGTCCATGGAGGACAAATGATATAAATAATCAGTCTAGTTTTCTTGGAATTTTCTCTGATCTTGCTGGGCTTGTACCTCTCAGTCTATTTTTTTTTTTTAACACTGCCCTCCTGCAGTCTCTGGTCTGATTTTCAGCTGCTGCAGCTCTGACCCCTCATTTTCTTCACTTATGTTGAATGTCTGCTTGTTTGTGACTCAGAAATGCACCCATCTATACCGTCTGTGTGCTACATGTGAGAAAGCATGACACCCTGCAGTAGCAGAAGTTGAAAGACACATGAAAAGATGACGTGCTGTCTACAGTGTTTTACGGATTGTGTGTATTTCCTGCATCATACAAATTATATGATAATGCAAATATACAATAACTGATTCTTGTTTAGATTAAAGCAGCCTAATTTGAAAAAATCAATTAGAATTCACGATTCATTATGTAGTGATAAAAACTAGCTGTGACAGAGGTTAGCATTGACGAACTGCGGCTCCCAGCACTGTTACCTTTGGTAGGTGTGGCAAAACTAACCAGCTAACTCGTTAGCAAATTAATACTGTTTGGAGTCAGGTCAGAGAAACAGTTTACCGATGAAGAAGCTGTCGGACCTGCACATGGAGCTGACGGGGCTTACACATGGTCCTGAGGGAAGTTGGTCGGAGCTTGACGTTTCAAGTCTGACATGATAGTTACAGCAGTTGCACTATCGATTATTGCTTAAGCCTTCTTTTTGCTAAGCCTGAGTGGAACATTACCTAATGTCAAAAGCTCGTTTGATTCTACTGTAAAAACTTAGACAGCGCAGCTTGTAACACTAAAAGCAATGGCATGCCGCATACATTTACTTTACAACCAGTGGACTTTCAGGAAGGAGAAAGTTATCAATAAATAAGTGTATCAGTAAATGGGCTGCCTATGTGAAATACACACCGTCACATGGTTGCAGTATTGTTATGGCTCTTGTCACTTGTATGAGCAACGTCCATCTCTTTTCCAGCAGCAGGTTGCTTCTATTTTTTTCTGCACCGACCAAAGCAGCTGTTTCCTGTCCACGTACATTAACATTTGTGTTGCTGTATACTTACGGTTTCAGAGGTGGAAACACGCCAGTGGGATGAATTATTTTCAAGGAAACATCTTTCTTTGTCTTGCTCTTTTCACTTTCTCTTTACGTAGTTTTCTGAAGGAACGCTGCCTGAGAACAGTCCTTTATTGTCTTTGTTATTTCTGTCTACGTCGACTGCTTCTTCTTTTTGTTATTGAGTTGGAATGCTTTGCAGTCTGTGTTCTTGTTCCTATTGTACAGCTCCAGTCATTTTCTGATTTCAGTGTCAGTGAAATGGAGTTTTCTTTTTTGTTCCTTCATAGTTGCAGTAAATCAGAAATGACAATTGAGAAAGACAGTGTGAGCTTATTAGTGTATTCTAGTGATGCACGCTGCATGGCAGCACCCATAGTTACATGGGCATTCACATGAACACGCAGCACTAACACTGGCCGCAGGAGGACTGGACTTATGTTTGGTCAGTGCAACCGACGTAAAGTAGCACCAGACTTAGTAAAGGTCAGTAGGCGCAACCAGCTGATGACAGAAGTCCAGTCAGCGGTTGGTTAAATTAGGTAACCTTGGGATCACAACTCCCTCCAAAGTGAGGCCAAAGTACTGTGGAAATAAACGCTGCAAGTCTTCTCAGTAGTGACCCATAGTCAGAGACGTGGTTGAGGTCCCGTCCCCTACTTGGCCCAAATCTGAGCACACACCCCTTGAATCTTGATCTGCTGCAATCTGGACCGTCTTGGACTGACTCTGACGCTCTCTGTGTCATTTTCTAGTTAGCAGCTCGTCATCTAGTCATCTAGCTATAAATGAATTACTTTTTAACCATTGAAGGGTTGTGGTCTTAGCTTGATATGATACCAGGCAGGAGGCGGGACCCTCATACCACACCTCTAACTCTGATCAGTGGTGCTGTAAATGACATACCAACTGCAAAATGGCCTCTTCTGGAACATTGTGGCTTCCCTCTGAGGACCCATCATGTGGGTTGTCTGATGAGTGTGTTCCATCGTGACAGTTTTACTCACCAGAGAACTGAATCATAACACAGGAATGACCCAGACATTAATGCGTTTCAAAAAGTTGCTGAAGCTGATGATTGGTTGTATTCACAGATATGATGCCTCTTCTGCACAACTATGTTACCGTGGATACGGACATGCTTCTGTCCAACCCGAAGCACTTAGAGGTCATCTACAGCATGTGTAAAAAGGTCAGGCTCCAAACACTTTCTCCTGCTGCTCACCGTTCACACATGTCTGAGCTAAGATCCAGTTTTCCTCGTAATGCTGCCGCTGGCTACTGACTGGTAAACAGCTTCCTGACTTCTCCCCGCTGTAGGTGCTGACCATAGATGCAGGTGAGGATGCAGAGTGTCATGCTGCCAAACTGTTGGAGGTCATCATCCTTCAGTGCAGAGGGCGAGGCATTGATCAGGTCAGAAGCATCTCCACACAGTACACACCTTTTTTTGTATGTGATTCACTCACACAGTGGTTTCAAGCCTCACGCAGAGGTGTTTTCCCAGAAGATACATCATGCTTTCTGTGATTTTGTGTCATTTATGGAGTGTTATGATATCTATCTTAAACATCATCAGAGTTAGAAAACATGAGTTGAATGTATATAATTCAAAAACTCAGACGCACGTGTAGTTTCATGTTTGAAACAGAAGCTGAACGGAGCGTCTGCAATGGGCCACAACTGTAACTCATACAAAGATGTGTCAGCAGTGCCCAGAGTACAGGTTTACATTTGGAAATTGGCATGTGTGCTGTGAACTTTGATGCTGGTAACTAATAGAAACAGATGTTGGTAACGCTGTTCAACACAGTGTCAGTGTTTAGCTGCAGCCTGATTTCGCTCTCTGACTCGCCTGCAGTGCATCCCGCTGTTCGTGGAGGCCGTGCTCGAGCGTCTAATGCGGGGGGTGAAGTCCAGTGAGCTCCGGACCATGTGTCTGCAGGTGGCCATCGCTGCTCTGTACTACAACCCAGCCCTGCTCATCCACACCATGGACAACATGCACTTTCCACACAACCCCCAGCCCATCACTGCCCACTTCATCAACCAGTGGATGAACGACACCGAGTTCTTCCTGGGGTGAGGAGGGCGTCTGTTGCTTTTAAGTAGTCATACAACCGCCAATGAAGAACCCAGTGTGAGAACAATGAAGGTTTCTATGTGGTGAATTTGATGTTGTTAGAGAGGAGACTGCACCTGGACGAGGACATAGAGAGGACAGGAAAATGGCGCTTGTTGTCCTCTCCAACTTTCACCAGATAGCGTTTGTATTCTCTAAGTTTGCCAGCCAGTGTTTTGGGATTGATCAGAAGTACCTACCCTGGAGTTGGCTTTTTCCCTCTAAAGCAGCTCTGAAAGAGGTTCTACAGGGGCCTTCCTGCAGTAAGAACATGTACAGGTTCAGATGGCCTGTAGATCCCAGCAGTGGTAAATGGCCTGATGATTTGTAAAGAACCTGCACGAGTAACTTAAATGGTCCTGCTGCTATTAGAACTTCCGTGTTGTCTATATTCTCAGCCCTAAAGGTGGACTACCTGTTTTGTCCTACTTTAGGTCTTAATGCTAAGCTGTTGTTGCCACTTCCTGACTCCAGTTCTGTTATTCACACAGACATAAAAGACTGATCTGTCCTCTCATCTCACTCTCAGAAAAGGAGAAGGTGTTTATTTTTTGTTTAAGAATCTTTATTAGCTGTGTGCCTTCATAACCTCTTTCAGACCTGCACCTCTTTTCTCTAATCGTGGTTGTTTTATGTCTGAGTAAACACCCTGTTAGTGTTTTGTGAGTTCCTAAAAAAAACATCTTTTAAGATTTGCCCTCATTCTCACCCTCTGTCCTCCCTCCTCTACCCAGACTGCATGACCGTAAGATGTGCATCATCGGCCTGAGTGTGATCATAGAGCTGCCTAACCGGCCGGCCGTACTGGAGGGCGTTGCTGCCCAGATCGTCCCCTCCATCCTGCTCCTTTTTCTTGGCCTCAAACACCTCTATGCCTCACGCCTAATCAACAAACCGGATCTGCTGGCCCGTGCAGGGGCTCAGGATGAAGACCAAAACGGTGAGAAGAGCTCAGGAATGAGGAGGACAATTTGAAGGAAGTGGGAGGACAGGGTGGTTGGCAGATTTTGGGAAGCTAAAGCAGAATCAATGCAGACAGAAAGGAAGCAGTAAGGCTGAGCAACGATAATAAAAAGAGATTCTCCTTTTTTGCCAGCATTGGATCTTCCACTACTTGAATCTTGATTCAGTGCTGAGTTCAAATTAGCTGCACCACATTTACTTTCTCACCCCCACCGGCTATACTTTGCTTCAGTCAAGCGTAAAGGAATTAGATCCCTAAACCTTGTCTAGTGCTTGTGGGGCAGACTGATAAATTAACTTAGTGTTACGGTAGCGGCTAAGGGTTTCTCCTGCGGCCTGGTGTTTAAAATGCATTGATTTCACCGCATTAAATGCTTTAGAATAGTGCATTCTTAATAGAAAAGCTTACATTTTCTTCTAGTGAAAAGTGGAACGTGTTCTGGTTTACAATATGCTTTGAGTCATGAAGAAAGATTATATTAAAGGACAGTGTTATGGAGCAAATATGGAGAGGTAAAGCAGCATTTTTCAGCCTCACACAGCTGCTGCTGCTGTTGTCAGGTATTTATTTTGACTTTTAAGTTCACGGTGGGACTACTAGTAAACAGCTCATGGACATGGATAGCTTTGAACAGCTTTTTGAGGTCAGCCTGTCGCGGGATATTTTCTTGTATCAAAATCATGAGCTCTAAAAACAATCTGTGAAACATGATCACACGTCTCTCTGCTGATTCCACATACAGACGGAAATCAGCTCACGCACACGCTCAATTTATTCAGCAGCTACGCTTTGGTCAAATGACCTTCATCAGGCAATTCAAACAGAATATATATAAGACATACATACAGAGAATAACCAACCAGTCCTGGAGACCGAGTCATCAATAATCCCATAAGAAACCAGAGTGGGGAAGCAGCAGGCCAGAGCAAAGGTATGAATAAGAATAAGGCCCATTAACAACACATTAAGCCAGGTGGTTATCATCAAGCCAGACAGGTAGGTTTGAAACACAACTGATATAGAACATTACTACAATGACAGTATTATTTTTAATTTAAATAACAAGAAAATAGACGTAATAACACTAGTTGTGTAATAGTTTCAGGCGTGGCATGTAATGTCACTGGCTGTGGATGCACACATGGACAGCTGCAGAAAATGAAAACAATGGAAACGGTTTGGTCTGCTCAGTTTCTTTGTTGTAGCAGCACAATGTCGGGCAGGACCTCAGAACCATGGCCCCTGTCATGAAGCTGAAGATACACACCATGCACACCAAAGTCCATGGTTCTGAGTCCCATCAGCATCCCCTCATGCTCTCTCTTTCCTTCATTTCTCTCCATTAACACAATTTAATAAAGGCACATAATGTCACAAAGCTATTTAAGACGACCACTTTAGATGTAGTAATACTACAGAGAGCTCATGAACGTTTCTGACAACATAACACAGTTTGTAGCTACTGACATAAAGTCAAAATACAATTAAACAATACAAACAACACAGGCGACGAGGAAACACCAGATAAGATCAAATAAACCAGATAAATAAATAAACAAAATAAAATAAGAAACGATAAAACTGAAGTAATGAACAGTGCAATAAAAAGATTAAAATATGTGAACAGGTGAATAAATAAAAAGCTTAATAAATAAAATGGGTTTAAATTAAATAAATACATAAAAACTAGTGAATAAATAAAATCTATCAAATCATTCAAAATCCTGAATAGAAGGGGAGGTCTTAAGTTTGCTTTAAAAACAAACAAACCAAACAAACCAGTTGAGTTGAAGCTGTGGGCTTGGCGACGCTGTGCTGTCAGGTTGTCTACCTGCTGCTCCTCTGACACTGTGAGTGGAGCCTCCTGAGCTTTTCCTTGTTGCTGGCAGTAGATTTCCACATTTCAGAGACTTAAACAGTGTTTTTTATAACAACTCTAGCAGCTGCATCTCCACAAGGATATTTTACAAAGAAAATAAGTTTTATATTTTTATCTGAGCAAATTTGTTGTTATTCAATTCTGGAAATTCAGGAATACAAAAAGGCAAATTATTGTTTTTACATTCGCTTTTTAATTCAAGCTAACGATTCAAGGTTTACGGGAACAATGATTGGCCACGCCCACAAATTTTAGTGCAGCTTATGTCAAAGTTCAACACATGCCTCAGTCCAGTCCACTGCACCGCCACATACACAGTGAGCCCGCTGCTTTTTTCATTTTCTTTCCACTAAAATTCAAAATAACAACCCATAATTCACCTGATTCTTGAACTAACTTGATCAAAGCTTTGATCTTGGTGCTGCGTTGTTTTGTATCCCGGCAGAGGAGATTCCCAGCGATGAAGACGAGGTGAATGAGAACCGAAACGCCATGCAGCAGCAGTCAAGCAGGCCGGCAGGACAGGGAGGAGAGGACGACGATGAAGATGAAGATGACTACTGGGACGACGACGGCTTCGAGGGAACGCCCCTGGAGGAGTACAGCACGCCTCTGGACTACGACAATGGAGAGGACGAGTATCAGTTCTTCACCTCCGCCCTGCTCAGTATGTCAACACTTTCTCTGCATGACAGCACCTTCATTCTTTACTGGACCTTTTAAGAAAAGTATGTGTGTGTGTGTGTGTCAGGGGTCCAGAATACGGATGCAGCGTGGTACCAGTGTTTGACTGCTCCGCTCAGCGACGACCAGAAGAAACAGCTCCAGGAGATCTACAGCATCTCACAGCAGAGGAGGAGCACCGCCGCCAAGGGCCAGTGGTGAGAGGAGCAGAACGAGAGATGAAGAGACAGAGGCAGGGGGAGAAATGTGCTCAATACATTCAGTTCAAGATGTCTCTTAATTGGAACATTGGCCTGAAGGACTGTTCTGTCACACTTTTCATAGTTTGAAGTGAAGATTTCCAACTTTCTGGCACACTTTCCCCACACTCAGCCGAGGCTAGGGCGGGACTTCTACACTCAGTCTGAAACCAGTCCAAGCTTGCCACAAATCTGACAGTTTAACAAATAATTTTTGCTCACACAGCTGTTTGAGCTACTGTGTTGCAACAGCTGATGGAATTTATATCTTGCTTCAAGGAGATTCAGGCGGACAAAAACCTTACTTTAAATCTGTTTCGATGCAGATTATTTCTGCTTTAAGAGGAAATTAGCAAAACATGGAGCTGAAAGCAGAGCTCCGTTTATTTAAATGTGAAAGTGAAATAAAAAGGTATTGTCTCTAAAATAATAGGCTAACGATGATTGTTATAATTGAGCAGCACTAGTCTCTTGTGTGAAAATATTTCAGCGACAGAATGGATGATGTACAACAGAAACAGTTTCTCCATCTGCAGCGTGTTTCCATCATGAAGGCATCACGACTGAGGAGTTTGACCATTTGAGTGACGTGTTAAGTGCAGAGCCAGGTCTGAAAGTCATGCAAAGCAAAAAAAAAACAAAACTTTTTGGATGCCTCTGCCAGTGTGAGACCACACGAGAAAGGTTCTAAATGTTTTGTACTCAAAAAAAAAAATGTTTACAGTAAAAAGTCATCATCCATCCATCCATCCATTATCTACACACCGCTTAATCCTCACTGGAGTCTATCCCAGCTGACTCCGGGTGAAGGCAGGTTCACCTGGACAGGTAACCAGTCTATCACAGGGCTACACTTAGAGACAGACAACCAAGCACACTCACATTCACACCTACGGACAATTTACAATCACCAATTAACCTCAGCATGTTTCTGGACTGTGGGAGGAAGCCGGAGAACCCGGAGAGAACCCACGCTGCACGAGGAGAACATGGAGACTCCACGCAGAAAGATCCCAGGTGTCCTCACCGGGACGCCAACCGGCGACCTTCTAGCTGCGAGGCAGCGGTGCTAACCACTGAGACACCTTACAGCCTTTAGTCATTTTTCAGCTTTTGTAAAAAAAGAAACAAAAAAACAATTTTAGATGAACTGCCTAAGAAAACGACCCCAGACATCCTACAGTGATTATTCTTTCTACACTGACTTATTCAAATTATCTGGTACAACATTGCTGAACAACATACACCTGTTATGCTTTTTTTGTGTTTTTCAGTCTGCACTCTTTTGTGCCATTTAGGCTTCAACAGGAGACATCTAGCGACAGAATAACCAGAGAAGCCTTTTAAAGCCTCCCGTCATGTTCAGTCTTAACGTCACTCTGTTGTTATGGTTTCAGAGCGCTGAAGACCGAGTCAGAGGAAGGGGTCAAAGAAGAGAGAAGCTGATCTGACCTGACCTGAAGTGGATTTTAGTCCAATCTGAGCAATCTCAGTCCAGATCAGACCATATCAGGCTTAATGGATCCTGCCAAAACCAGGTCCCAGGAAACCATTGGAAGTGGATGGAGTAGCAGGGGCTGGGTTGGAGCGACGGCAGATGGGGACCTGGTGCACTGAACAGGGCCCCTACTGGAATATTCCTTTCACCAGGATAAGACCGCTGGCGTGTGTGTGTGTGTGTGTGTGTGTGTGCGTGTGCGTGTGCGCGTATGTATGTGTGCGTGTGTGTGTGGACTCCAAACAAGGTCTGCATTATACATTATAAATATAAATGTTCTTGACCAGCAAAATTCGTTCATATTTTTGTACAGTGCAGTCCTTCAATCTGTGACTAAGTAACTGTGTTTGCGTGCGTGCGTGCGTGAAACTGTAAAACATAAAAACACATCGGAGTGTGTGTTTGTACGTACTGTAAGCTCTTGTCTTCGTCTCTTTATAGCTGAACACTTTTTATCATCTCATGAAGCGAGGGCCTACGCCGAGCAAGAGAAGTCCCATTTCTGTCAGGGTGCCTTGTATACAGACTGCAGATGGACAAGAAGGAGGTCAACGGCCTCCGACTGTCATGTCACACGTGTGAAATGTAAAATGGGAGAAGGTTCTCGGAGAAGCAGTTTTTTGTTGTTGTTGTTGTTTGTCTGTGGGTTTTGTTTTTGTAACATTTTTCAGAACTAATTTAAGAAAATCATAAAAGTTGTAACATTTTTCTGAGTTGTTCTTGTTCTTCCATCTTTCTTTGATCGTTCTTTCCTTTACTAATCGTGTGGTGTTTCGTTGTGCTAATGCTAACAGGCATCTGGCAGTCCCAAATGTGCTGGTTGAAAAGGTACATGTTAAACTGTGAGCATATGCAATGGGCAAAAATTGTGTGTTTTCTCTGTGTTCATTTTTTGTGATAACGTAGGGGAAACCAATCAATACCTTGCAGGTGGGAAAATTATAGTTCATCATTTTTTTTGGTCACAAAGTGTAATGCTCCCTTAATTTCAGCTACAAGGAAATGGAAACCAATGACTGCCTTGATGGCACATTTGTATTAATATAATACCTTCATATCTATTTTATGGCAACACAAAGCAGTGACGTGAAGGTGGACAAAAACTAGCCTGCCTTTATTTCTGTCACAAGTTAGTGGAGACCAAAAGCTCCCTCAAAGGTAAATTTAAAAAAAGAAGGATAATACCTTCATTTATCACATTGAAGGTTGGAAAAGTATATTTCACTATTTTTTAAAACAAAGCAATGCTAGCCCAATTTCTGTTACAGCAAAACCAAAGCAAGGGTTTACTAAATTAATTTCTGCCACATGATAATGGAAAGCAACGGCTGCCCTGATGGTACAGTAGAAATGTGATTGTTTCTTACAAGGAAATCTAAATCAATGAAAACACCGAAGGTGGGAAAAAGTATACTACTTTGATGTCTGTCACAAATTAAAGTAAACCAATGGTTGCCTTAAGGGCACATTAAATATGTATCCTACCTTTGTTATTTGTTACTAGAAAACAATGGCAGCCTTAAGGATTGAAGGAAGTTTGAAATACGCAATACTGCCTTAATTTCTATCAAATTGAACCCAGTGGCTGCAAGGATTTGAAAAGTACCGAACTACAAGAAGAGGCTTCTGGTGTAGACATTAGAGCTGTAATGTACGAGGTGTGTCAGAAAAATTCCAGGACTGGTGTCACAAAAGATATATTTCAAACTACAAACTGGGAGTTTTCCCCTTCAGACGATCAACCAGCTCGTCTACAAAGAGATCCTGCAGCGTTTGCTTTGTTCAGTGTACGAGAAGAGGCAGAGTTGTGTCAGGACCAGTGGAGGCTGCTTCACCATGACAACCTGCTCACAACGTCCTGAGCATCCCACAGTTCCTGGATGAGAAGAACATGGCCGTGCTGGAGCAACCTCCCTACTCACCCCACCTGGCTCTGTGGGGTTGTTTCCTCTTCCTCAAGCTCAAGGGGGTCATCAAGGAGACCCGTTTAGAAGACATGGACGACATCAAGATGGCTGTGACGACGGAGCTGAGAGGATCCTGGAAGAATCCTTCCAGGAGTGCATGGAGGCGTGAAGGGAAGGCTGGGGGAGTGTGTTAGACTCCAGGAGGATTACTTGGAAGGAGAAAACTGGTAGTTTGTAGTTTGGATTTGAAATATAACTTTTGTGGCACCGGTCCTGGAACTTTTCTGATGCACCTCGTACAGTACAGATGAAAAAAATAGAAAATGCACGCAATTATTAGGCTAACTGTCTTCCTTAAACTTACTTTTTCCGAACTAATACAAATCTCTCAGTCAATCCAAAATGTAATAGAATCTCAAATCTGAATGTTTAAAGAAGGAAAAGGAATCCAAAGTGTGCACAATTATTACGAACTTACTGAAAGAGCCAACTCACATTTCTTCTCAATGATTATCAGTCGACCTAATAGTATAAAATGACAAAAGAATATTTACCAACCAATATAACCGCCCTTCTTTTCAGTAAGTACCGTGAGCCTTCCATCCACGAAGTCTGTCAGCTGCCAGATCTGTTCACAATCAGATTTTGCTGAAGCAGCAGCAGCCACAGCCTGCTGAATGTTGTTCAGAGGTGTCTTCTCTTGCTGTCAGCTTCACTTTTGAGTAGGACCCACAAGTTTTTAATCAAAACTGACAGAAGGGTTGAGGGTTGGTTTTTCAGTCTGTCTTTAACACGAAAAGTCCAAGTAGCTCATATTAGTGATGGCAGCCCACACTGATAGCCCTCCTTCCCTTTGCTGGTTCCTGGCGTTCATTAGTGATCCAGCCACACGACCAGCTAGCTAATCCTTCAAGAGCTGCTTTCATTTCATCTGTCTCTAAAACCTTTGAACTTCCGTCTTCAGGTATTTCTTGGCCCAATCTTGATACTTTAACTTGCAATTCTTCTTCACTGGTGATCCTTCCTGATAGTTTAACGTTTCATTTTTTTCAAGTCTTTTGCAGTGGGTTTGCACCTTTTTTTTTTCTCCATGTGTTTTTTGACGGTGTCGACCAATCCCAACAAAAAAAAGTTTGCTTGTCCAGTGGTCATGCCTCGTTGGTTCAACTATTTCAAGAGTGTTGCATTCACAGTTGACACCGTGTGGGCTTATGACATAAATGGAACTGCTCAATAGCCTACTCTACATATTTTACAAATACCAAACTGCCCAAGAACAGTAAAGCAATGTCTGTGTCTGCCATCAGTCTCGTCTCTTCTTTTACGTCTCAATAAGGAAAAGCCACACCAATAGTGAAGCATGTTTGTCCTTGCAGTATGTCCCTCTCTCTTTTAGGACTGTAGTCCTTCCTCTGAACACTGAGTTTCTTTTTTCTTTTGGAGCCTTAGAAACTTTACTCTCAGTCCCCAGATTGTGAACACAGTCTTCTTCTTTGGCCTCCATTCCTTGTGAGTTGGTATTCCCTGTGTGTTCTGTTGCAGTGCTTCAACTTCTCATGCCTGTGTATGTGCAGGACAACAAAGAGCAGCCAAGCACACAGGAGATGTCCTGTGGTGGAGCGATCTTCTCCTTTTCACTGGTCATGTAGCACTGCAGTGGTGGAATCCATTTTTCCATTATTAGTTTTCTGTCTCTGCCTCCCCATGTTTCTCCCTCTCTGAGCTTTGTAATCATTTGTCCTGCATGCGAATGACACCCGCTGGTGGAAAATGTATTTTGGCTGACATATCTAGGCCAATTGAGGATGCTGTTGGAACACTAACAAGAATTCCCACACCAGGAGAACACAGCCGGAGGAAGAAATGTGGTGGATGTTGTCAAGAAAAGACTTGCAGAGGGGAGAGTAGAGGCCAGGGAAAAATTGCCACATTTCACAAACACTGCAAGGGTTGAGTTGATTTGCAGCCCTAATCAGTTAGCTTGTTGTGCAATTGCTGTTAATTGTTGATAATAAAATGTGGAAGGAGAACTCTTTAAAAGGTTGTCATGGTGTGGACTCCCTCTCAGGTTAAACACGACTAGCTTCATTTCAGACTGACAGGTTCATCACTGCAGCAGATAGTAAAGGCTCTTCTCATTCCTCTGTTTTGAGGAATCTCATCTCCTCTGTCCTCCATCCTCTTGCCTGTGACCTGTGAGTTGAATCTAAATTAAATATATCAGTTCTCATCAATACATGAAAATAGTCAAAACAGTGGACAGATGATAAACGGCTGCTTCCTGAGATGTGCAGAGAGGAGATAAGAAAAGAAATGGGAAGTGGGATAGTTAAGCACAATATCTTTGGTAATGTAGGTATCTGGCAGCTTGTCCTAATAATTTTATATTACCTACTTACATGTAATGAAAAATGCTGGTGTTGTAGACCTATTCCCTGCTTCAAAACAGTGCAATTTAAGTACACAAGCACAAATCATAGTACTTGATAATAAATTTACCCTTTGACTTTGAGTCCACAAAGCCAGATTGGTGCTTGCAAACTCGTCTTACAAGGTGAAAACACAATACACTTGACACTGGCCACAAGCACCTACTGTAGGCGATCTACCCTTTCAGACAAGCTGATTGAAGCGGCTGCAACAGTAACATATTATATATTGACACATTTAACAGTTTTCTACCAGCATTTCTGTCTTGCATCATTTGCAGTAGCGGCACTTTTTACTGTCACAATTTTGTTATATTCATCATTATTCTCCACAAAAAAAACCTGTTGACTGAAGCAGCTGCACAAGATCATTTCATTTTGTGCAGAAGAGTCACATGACGCGTTAAATGCCCCTCTTTGCGTGAACACGCACAGAGTCTGAAGTAGAAAGCCAAAGAAAGTTGATAACCACCTTTGTGATACCCGTAATCTCTGGCTGGGGCTTTTGTTTTTGTCAAGCCGTCTTACACAAACAACGCCTGGATATGTCAACTTGCTTGGTAGTATAACCCTCAAGTGTCCCTGTTGACTAACTCATCGTTGTTGTTAATGTGGCTCACCACCGTTGAGCTGTCTGCGAACGCGATAATAGTGTTGGAAACATGTACAGGAATGCAGTCGTAGTTGAACAGAGAGTTGCGTTCCACACAAGGCGCTGTCCTGAGTGAGGAAAAATGTAGTTTGGCATCAGTCAGGATTAAAATTGTTTTAAAACAAAGACATCTATAAATTCAAATGAACTTCGGCTTAAATTGTTGCCGGTTACTCCAGTGGCAGGTCGCTAATGGTCTTGTGGCTAGGATTTGGGAAACTCACTGCCATGGACCAAATTCAATTCCCGCTCAGAGAGGAAAGTTTTACTACTGATACTGTGCTAGAGTCTTCCCTTCACTCTAATCCACAGACACCATTACAAACTGCATCTAATATGCCTCAGTCACTTCGAATTGCTTTTATGTAATGGCAAATATTCACAACTGGGGTTGAGAGAGCTATAAAGCACCCCACTATGTACACAAGTACGAGAGCTGTTTCCACCAGTTTTGGTGAAAAGGCTCCCTTTACTGAAGACAGAAAACCCCTGTCCTCATGATGCGTATTACTGCGGTAGCACACTGCAGTTCACGAAGCCAGGTTGCTGTTGTCAATCTCCTAACTTCTCTTGCAAGATGAAAGTGCAATGGATCGAACATGCTGCCACAAGCACCTACTGTCAGCTATTTACGCATTTTTGGGGGGAGTGGAGTGCCCTTGCGATGCATTGGGCAGTTTTCACTGTCCTCTGCAGTACTTTTTGGTCTGATGCAGAGCAGTTGCTGGACAAGGCCGTGATGCAGTTGGTCAGGATGCTCTGGATGGTGCACGGTAGAAGTTCACCAGGATCTTATGAGACAAGATGATTTCCAGATTGTTTATGGTGAAAAGGCTCCCTTTACTGAAGACAGAAAACCCCTGTCCTCCTGATGCATTGGCCGGGAATCGAACCCGGGTCAACTGCTTGGGAAGCAGCTGACCAAAAGAGCATTGCAGTGCTTCTTGTTGCAGCCAGAAAGAAAAATATAATTTGTCATCAACCCTGATTAAACTTACCAAAGACCTCTGTAAATCAAGAGGAATTGCAGGCTAAGGTGTTGTTTCTAAATCTTGTAGTCAGAACTCCTTTGGCAAGTCCCTGATGGTCTAGTGGCTAGGATTCGGCGCTCTCACCGCCGCGGCCCGGGTTCGATTCCCGGTCAGGGAAGGTGCTTTTGGTACTGGTATATGCTGATTCCCTGCAAGAGTCTTCCTCTGCCCTTGTGCAAGGACACATTGCAAACTAATTCATATCCTCCTCAGTCACCTTGAACAGGTCTACTTTCATGCATTATACGCCGGATCAATGACTCCCTGATAAGACGAAAGGCATATAACACAAGAAGCTAGTTTTCGCCGGACTTCTCCTCAGACTGACCACAAGTAGATGAAGGGAACTGTGCTACATTTACAACTGGGGTAGACAGGTATATACATCACCCTGGGGTTTTA
>NW_007580149.1:51996-84662 GCF_000690725.1 Stegastes partitus | reverse complement strand
GATGATCTTATCTCTCAGCAATGAGATTCAACAGGTTGCTTCTTTATGAGGTTGTTTTTTTTTTTTTAAACTTTGGCTTCCTCATAAACACTTTGTCTAATTTAGTCCACAGCTTTAACAGTAAAAGTCTGGTGGTGCATCTGAAGTTATAAATTGCAGTCCTTCATGGCCAAAATACACATCTGCAACACGATAGCAATGAATTCTACATGTGCGATGAAAAATTGTAGAGTTTAAAGTGTGCTGCTGCCGGCGTCCAGCTGAGGATGACTGACTGGAGAGGTCAGCATCATCTGGTACCTTGTTGGTAATCTCATCTAAAACAGGCTGTAAAAGGTTAATGGTTTGTTAAAATTGCAGCTTAAGAGGACTCCACTCCTCTCCAGTACAAAAAAAAACATTTGTACTGATGCTCTGTCAGAGGTTTCCATGGAAACCTAATATTTAAAGCAGTATAGAAAACGGGAACATCAGGCTTCGGGGAGTTTTTTTGATAAATTAAGTCCACCACAGGGGTACTGACTACATTTTACTGCCTGCACTACTTACTGGCTGTTATGTCTGTTAAACTGCAGCGTAAAAGACGAAAATATAAAACTTCAGACTGCGTGGTGTGTTCACAGTTTCCAGTTGTTCCCAGGATATTGGCTGAGCTGATGACAACATCAGTCAAATGACAGCAAACCCGACCTGCTTAGGCTTTTCCATGATTTTACTCTCAGAGGGGGAGGATCCTCGAGCACTTGGCAGAAACCTTATATGCAGACCAGTTTTCATGTTGGACCTACACTGCGCAAGTTACACAATACACATGGATCAACATGAGCTACACCGGCTGTCCAGTGATCAAAAAACAAACACTGGAACAAGTTTTGAAAGCAACAACTTCAAAACGCTCTTAAATCAGAGCCAGTTGTAGCTTCCTCTTTGCAAACTATTTCCATTTCTGCGGTAATAAAACCTGCTAGACTGTCAGTAAATATCAGAATCTTTCAGTTTAATTGTAACGATACACTGTTGTAATATTTTCTTTCCAGATGCTGAGTCTGATACAGAGATTTAAGAGCCTCTTTCAAGCTTTCAGTCTGATGGTAGTTAAACATGTCAGACCTACTGCAGGTCTGAACAACCAGCCGGTCACTTTGACATAAACATCACGATGGCAGTCTTGGCAACATTTCCATATGACCTTGAAATCATGTTCACCAAGTCTCAGTTGACAGCTGTCACAACTAGTGCAGCAGCAGCAGATGTTAAACATGCAGAGCGTCAGATTAAAATCACATCTTGTACCAGCTTCTGATCCACACTTTGTTGTGACAGTTTGGTAAAATAAGAAAATACTGTGAAAAAGTCACATTTAAGGTTTTAAAGAGAATTTAGAACTAGTTTCCCCTCATAGAACAACCAGAACATAAGAGTGAAAAACCCTCTGACCATCTTACCAAGAGTCTCTTTACATATTCACTGTTTCCTGTAAGGTTTGCTGCTTTGGGGCGGTGGTTGAGCTGCATCCTGACTTTCAGGCCAAAATGTCTTTCTTTGGTCTGGTGAGGGTTCTCTTTGGCCTGGTGGCCCGCCAGCTTCATACAGTTATAGAGGAAATGCTGGTCATCCTAGTGCTCATTTTTGCCAAGTGCTTGGAAATAAATCAAGAAAAACACTTTACATACATCTTGTCAGCAGATAGACCTGACATTTAACATCTAGTCATTCAGACTCTGCTATCAGACAACAAGACATGTGGTAAAGAATTTGCAGTTAAATGCGGTGTCGAGTCAACATATGAGTTTTTGGGCCTGATTCCAATTATTTTGCAGTGTTTGAACGCTGTGTTTTAATTTTTTTTTTCAGGGATGATACAGGTTATCAAGGAATCAAGGCGCTTGTATAAATTTGCAGTACAACTGAAAGTCTTGGTGTCAAAATTTAGAAAAAAGCTTCAATTATAAAACTTAGTTTTTTACAGTTCAGCTTTTCAGCATTCCTTCTTCATAGGGTGTTGCTAACTACTGAAACTAACCTATGTTACTGGATAATGGTTTTAAAAACACAACAATACTGATAATATGAAAAATGCTGTCAGCTGATGATCAGTGGACCGCTAGTCGAGTGGTCCTGGTTCTGATGATGGTCATTAAAGGTGCAGTCTGTGAGCCTGGAGGAAAAGTGTTGATGTTTTGTTAGTTAGTATATTTAAATAGTTTGTATGTGGAACCTAGTGAGGGTTAAGCGGCGTATAGATAATGGATGGATGGATGGTGTGGACCGTCCTGCTCAGTCCTACTGCCTCATCCTCCCGTCTGTTCCCTCCTGTCCTGTACACAAGTTCCAACATGTAGCAGACACACTGGAGTCGTGTTGTTGTCGATCCTTCTGAGCCACATCGTTTGTTTCCCATTTCCAGACCCAGACCGTCTATGAACACCAGCTGACACCATGACACCTGACAATTTGACAAAAAGTGGAACCTCCTTTTCCTTCTTAATACAATTCTAACCTAAATGAAACTCTGCTCTCTTGTTTTTCTTTCTCTCATGACAGTCATGTCTGAAGAAAGATAAAAAAAAATCACGTGACTGAATGACAAAACGCCATCACTTTAACAGCAGTGTTCTGTGTCTGAACCATTGCTCTCTCTTTTTTTTCCACAGATAAGATATGAACAACATCATTTCATGTACCTGAAGGAGACATATATGACAAGATTATGCACCAGTGTGACCATAAAAACTGAGTGAGCAGCTTGCAGAGACTAAATATTCAGTAAGCCAAATACAGTGAATTTTCTATTTGCGTTGGCAAGAAGCTGCACTGAATGGAGATTCTGATTTGGTCGATAACTGTCTGTTTAAATCAAGGCTGAGACTTATCAAGTGGATTTCACTATTTACTTTAATTTTTTAGATAATGTAGGTTTATCTAAAAAACTGTTTGTTGAAAATGTGACTGAAATTCCATCTTTTGATCTGTCGCTATTCCTGCTGAAGCAGAGTTGATTGAAAACTGGTGAGTTAGGTTTCTAATGACACCAATATTAGTATTTCAGAGATTAGCCTGATTGATTGATTGATTGATTGATTGATTGATTGATTGATTGATTGATTGATTGACTAATTGATTTAATGCCCTTTGCATGTTTACAGGTTTACATATTTGCACGTTACATGTCAGGTCTGATGGCTGTTCCATCCTTTGCCTGTCCAGGTTTTGCTGCAGCGATAGAGCGATCATCCGGTGGGCGTTCTGCTGCATGTCTTATGACTAATGGATGGAAATAAGTTTGAAAAGTGGCCAAGTGTTCCTTTCAGGAACATGAAATCAACAGATTGTACTCTGAGGTAACATTTAACATGTTTGGGTTCCACGAGAAAAGGAAAACTGGTAAAAAAGTCCTGATTTACTCATCCGCTCGCTGTCTCCAGATAACCCCCGAGGTGTAATAACATCCAACATTTACAATGAAAGACGGAGCCTCTTATTTCTGTCCTGGAAATTCCATAAGTGTTAGCACAGTCAACCGAACGAAGAGGACTTCTCTGTGACTTTAGTTTGACCAACGTAAATCAGTGGACCATTGGTTAGTTTCCTAAGAACTTTTTCTGAACAACCTTCTAAGAATGAAAGATAAAAGATGCCGGCAGAGTATCCATGTCAGCTGCACCTCTGACCCCTAAAAAATGTTTTTAAAAAAGGAAAGATTTAGCGCAGGACATCATGTATGTATATTTCACTTTCTTCTCTTCACAAACACAGGTCTGAGTTAGCACAAAAGGTCAAGTGGTGTAAAAATGTTTTTCTCACGGCCTGACCTCTTTTTCTTTTTCTTTTTAGACGTAAATCTTCTCTTTAAAAAAAACTTAGTGACTAACTTTGTACTTCTTCAATTCATCGTTGTAGCCTGCGTTTTTTGAGGTTGACTCAGAATTAAAGCTGATTGTTGCCAACAGTGCAGTGTAATGGCAAATAATTACAACACTTTAATTTCAAGTTTCACCACATTTATCACACAGGTGCAGTAATATCCAAAACAAATAAAACCTGCTAAAACGCTACCCGTTATTCATATCATATAGTATCTTGTACAGTAGCATTCTGACACCAAACAGCTACTTAAAACAACAATGTTCGTTTTTAAACATGATTCTTTTCACAAGATAACATCATAATCATATTTTTTCCTCATTTTGTGCAACATGGTCTTTGTTTTACCAAACTGAACAATATAAAATATTTATTGTTACACAAAACAAGTGTATAAAAAAACAAACCAATTTCATACTAGGTTGTTATAGTGTTATAACAAGTAATAAATCCATAAAATACAAATGTTTATGTATCAAACATGTGAGATGCCTGAGACTAAATGTTATCATGGCAGTGAGCAACACTTATTATATTTTGTGCAAATATGCACAAATCATTCCGTTTTGTTTTGATGTTCACAAATTAAAACTGAAAAATATAAACTGCTGATTTTGTGTGACAACAAAAATGATTTGTGAAATTGATATAACTAGTTCTCATTAAAATAGAATAATTTGCCAATAGTTATAACAAGAAACATTGAATTTTAAAATAAGAAATGTTAAAACATGAAAGTTATCTCTTTAAACTTAAAAAAAAATCTCATAAGAAGTTTTTTTTTTGGGTTGAATTGCATAAGAGTAGCTCATTTGATTTTGTAAATGACAGAATTGAAGTGCTCCTTCTTTTGCAGCATGCACAGATTGTATTATACTGGCTGTAACAGATCTACTAAAGTCAATTTCAAATGCTCTTGTAAATGCAGTAAATATCTTTGTATCCCACAAAAGAATGAGATTAGTCCTTGAGTAGGGTGGAACCTAAACATCTAGGTGTGTATTTGACAAAGTGCAAACTCAATTCCATTTACAATAATCTTTATAAACTCATTAAGCCACTCGTCGACACAGCACATCCGATAAATACAGAGATTTTTGGGAGTGAAACTTGCATCCAAGTGCAGGACAGCAGCGTTCAGAGCGCTGCACCCAGACAAGCATGCCAGCTCTAATCTCTCTCTGTCTGGAAGCGCTGACCTCTTTTGTTCACTTGATGGCTTATTACCACTATTGATTTTGGCTTCTTCATTTTACAGACTTCCTGCAGGGAGGCAGATGACCCGTGCACATATCAGCTACTGCTGTCCACCGAGGACCTCCAACAATCATCACCAATTTGTCCTTTTTGTCAAGATAAATCCACTGTTTACTGATGTATATATTTGTTGTTTAAAGACTCCACTGAAGGCAGAGCTGGATTAAACGTCTCCTGTTGTGATGCGGGACCATGTGTGATGCTCTTGGACTGGACGTTCTTGGCTTATTGGTGGTCGTCCTGCTGATGGAAGCTTGTCCAAGAAGACTGCAGTTGGATCTGAGCTAATGTGGCCCAAACATCTCGTGTTGTAAGTACTAAATTATAACTTTTAGACATGTTTTATGTTGGTGTTTTGGTTAAATCAAGGATAACTTTGGTCGCTGCTGCATCTAAACTTGTAAGTGTATGAATGCTTCTTCTTTTTTTTAACTCTTCTACTGTTTTTGGAATTTTAATAAAGTATCCTGTAGCCTTGGGATGGCTGGACTTTTCCAGTTATGCCGTGATATTGATTCAGAGGACAACTGATACCCAGTGATGCTGCAAATACACATCACTGTGATATAAAGTTCTCCCTTTAAGTGGATTTTAAATCTCTCAGCTCTTTAGTTGCAGCATTAATTTCACATACACACTTACATTTTGTTTTATTGTTTTAGTCAACGACCTTTTTGAACAAAAGGTATTATGGAAGGCAGTTATTGACAGCACCTCATGTTCTTTAGTTCTCAGAACCATGAGACAACAGAAAAAAAGAAGGCCACAGCTGTAACTTCAGCTATTGTGTAGGAGTATCTGAAAATAGCAGCTGGCTGATTTGTCTGCACATCTGGCTCAGACGGACGTTGCCTCCGTTCGGGCTCCCCGCTTCACTGAGCTTCCCCACGATCGCTCTCGCTGTGTGAGATGTTTGTGTTTTCCTCACCATGGTTTTACAGGCAGGAGCCACATTGTCAAGCAGATGGATGGCAGTTTGAGGTAAACAGAAACGCATGTCAAGTACAATTCTGAAAAGGTGTCAGAGTGCAAGTGCTGGGGTCAGTCCTCAGTGTCTTCAGGGCAGCAGCTTTAGGAATATTGTGAAAGCAGACAGCAGTTTGTCATGACGACACTTGCACAGCGGACAGCGCTGCCATCAGCCAGGAACGAAAGGTTTTACGACTGAACTACGACCAGGATGCACTTTTTTTTTCTCACACTGACAATTTGATATTGTCACATCATATCAGAGACACACTATGAAATGAAGAGGATAGACTATTGAGAATAATAAAAAAAAAGATTAAGGGGAAAATATTACAATGTAAGTCAGTGATTTTGAGAGTTAAGGCCAGCAGAGAAGGCCTTGCTGGCCCTGGCGGCTCACCACTGGTCACATCAAAGAGGATGGGAAAAAGGCAATCAAACATTGGCTTTGTATACAGAGAACACTTAAGACTCGTGTCGGCTGATAAAAGATTACACTGAACTGACACTAACTGATAAGTAAAAATGTGAAATAATATAAAACCTCAAATCAGTTGGTGCATTGGATGAACATGTTCACTTTGAAAATAAGTCCTACATTATACATCTAAACATCAGCACTTTGGTTCTGTCCTTGTGGGCTTGTTCGCATCTTGATTCAAGCACTTAGTCTCATGAAAGAGTTAAATGTAGTCAAACTGCTTGTTTTTAGGCCTAATAGTCCAAAACACAACTATCTGTTTATCGTACAGTTATGCAAAGTGATAAAAAGTCTCATTCTGAGAGGATGAATTTGGCTTTTTTGCTTGATAAATGTCTTAAAATGCCATTTCATTGACTCACTGATCAGCTGTTATTAGTTGTTATGTTAGTCAGCAGTAGCTAATTTGAGAACACAACAATTTAATGGCATTTCTGGGAGGAAACCTGAGTAATTATGTAGTTGCTAATTGCAATCAGTTATATATGGTGAAGTAATGTGTTTTTATTTAGCTCATCCAGACAGCAGCAGCTGCAGGCTTCGCAACAGTTTGATGATCATCATGTAAATCCAGTAAGTTCACAGCTGAATCTCCTTAAAGTTCAGCGTTTGTCATGTGCGCCATGTGAGCATCGTCTGTGAGTAACTTGAACGGAAATGTTCCACCTCCCACCGTCAGCCACATCTAAAGCTGTTGTCATGGCAGCAGCAGATTGTTTTGGTTGGTTTTGGTCTGGGTGAGTCTGAGTCCTTTAATGAGGAGGACCTTTCTGTAAGTGGCTCTTCCTCGCTGAATCATCACAAATGAGACTCAATCACGGACCTGATGTCTGTGGAAAGTCTCCTCAAACAGCAGTTTGCACCGTTTATGCCCTGATCTTGGACTGAAACATGATGAAATAAGAGTTGAATGGGGTAAAGTTTTCAGCCACTTAATGTTTAGACTTCATTTTGAGAAGTTTGAATATAAAAAGCATCCCAACACAACCAGCCTTTCATATAGTGGCAGTTATTGCTGCCTAAGTCTGACTCACCAGATGTAGACTTCAGGTATAAGTCAGTGATTTCTGGTACATATTTCACACGGCTTTCTCTCCTCCTTCCACTATCTGCGTATTAGTGTTTTCAAAATCCCTTTCTATGGGAAACAACATTAACTGCCTCTACATGCTAAAATTTGGGTCGTGTTTTAAGGCAGGCCTGCTTGGTTCTCCTGGTGAATTTTAATATCAGTGTTTATCTCCCTGAATACAAATGTTCCACTACAAGCATTGCCCTGCTACTACTTTGTAGGGGCACCATTGCTGCATACCGGGCTAAGCACCACTCTACATGGCTGTGGTTGGAAACACAAACAAGCCAGAGCACTTTTAACACTATAACAGATCACAGCCAGATCACTCTCCAGTGCCGACACTGTGCAGTTTTGGCTTTGTATATATGTTACAGTGTTATTTATTTTCATTAAGTTCAATTTTTAATGTAGTAAAATAGATCAATATAAGCAGTTAGCTCTGCAACTATAGAGGCCTATCAATATTTATAATTAATCAGCACTAGTATGAACTTGTAAATTACAAATTTGCAGAACTCAAGGTGACATCTTCAAAGATCCCCTTGTTTTGTCTGATCAGCTAGTCCAAAGCCCACATCTTCAGTTTACAATCATGAGACCAAGAGACCAGGATGTTTTGCCATTTGAAAAGTGAAAACATAAAACTGTGTTGCATTTATTTTTCACAGTTTTTTACATAATATTTTACATTGATGATTATAATATATATGCTGATTGGTCGACTGACTAATTATTTTAGCTTTTCACCACAAAGGAGTCACAGCACAGTGAATGATTTACTCTTAACCCATTTTACAGAAACAGTCTGAAGCTTTTTACATTGAAATCTGTGGATTATAAAGAATAACTGTGACTTTGCTTCTGTGACTAGTAGCTGCATTTGAAGTTTTCAGTACTTCAAGGCTTTGAGCAGCTCAAAAGATTTTTTTCTTTATCACCTGCACAGTGTTTAAGGCAAAAATCTCAGCTGATTATCTCTGAAACTTATTTGGTTTGATGCTCTGTGACCTGGTTAGAAAATAATCGTTATGTTAAAGTTTTCTTTGTCATTTTGTTTTGTTTAACTGAACCTTCAAATACACACTTCTAAAAGATGAACGAAAGCTATGCATTTTTCTGATAATACATAGCAGGTAAAACTAGGGAACAATAAACACAAGACTTGAAATGACCATGTGTCTTGGCTTCAGTAGGTTTTGGATCAATGTGAAAAAAATGTGAGCGAAGCAGTTTTGATCATGATTTACATTCCTGCTGAACGGGTTCACTGTAGTTCAATAAACGACGTCTTCTAGCTGCCTTTTTTAAACCGCTAACACTGCTGAGGAAGAAATCTCCTCCACAAGGACTAAACCACGAAACATCTGACTTCATATTTGGATGAGCTTCACTCGTGTGCAGCAGCAACACTTGCTCTGTGCTGCCACAGTCCATGGCATCTTCGCTCTGTGTGGGTGACTGCGGTTTCTTCCTCACAGCAGAGCTTCATTTGGCACTGAGAACCGTATCAACTGGAACATCAAAGTTTCGATTCTTTAAAGGATAGTGTCACACTTTTCAATATAATGTTCATTTGACTACAGTCATGACTCGATGATCCGACACTAAATGTAAAACCTCCTTTTTTGTTGGATAGCAAGACTGTCGGATTATCAAGACGGAGGTCGAGATACAAAGAGGACTTGATGCTTGAAGGGTCATTTGCTGTTAACTTTGTTCATAGTTGTTATAATAACTAGTAGGGCTGGTCTGAACAGCACTTTCTGGTCTCTGGATATTCGGTATATATTTTAATGATGAATATCCGAATATTTGGAGCCGTCAGAGCGCACCCCCGGGAGGGGAGTGGCTGGAACGCACAGGCAGTACTTGGCTGCTGATGTCAGTTTAGGATAGCGGTCACACTTCTGTTTCCAACATCGGTGGCGGCGGCAGTGAAGACAACGCCACTCCCCCGCCACCATCGCCACCATCTCTGTTTACTTCCGTAAACACTGAGCACGCTTGCTGCGTGTGACATCGTTGTGTCCTTTTGGGTCGTATGACGTTCACACAGCAGATCACATACAAGTTGCATTTTTTGGGAATGTGGACAAACTCGCAAAAAATCCGATTTCACAAAAAAATCTGAACTAAGCAATCCTGCAGTCTGAACGTAGCCAAGCCTTCTGATTAAGTCAGATAATACACCGTTATCCTTATTTGTTACATAAAATGTCATGTCGGAGTCGGAATCCAAGGCTGTCGGTATGTTAAGGCTATTTTTCATGTGTTCCGTTAGTTTTTCCTAAAAACCTGTCGGATAGCAAGGTTTTGGATTGTTAAAGGTCGGATTATGAAATCACGATTGTATATGTACTTTAAAACAATTTTGGTTCTCTGTGACAGTTGTGAAACGCTGATTTTAGGTGTTTACTGTGTTCTAGGTTACTTGATTCACTGAGTATTTGCTAATTGGCACCAAATACAAACTATAGCCAAGGATGATATGAATGTTGTTGGTTTTTAAGATTCTAAATTGTCTGTAGGTGTGAATGTGAGTGTGCTTGGTTGTCTGTCTCTAAGTGTAGCCCTGTAATAGACTGGTGACCTGTCCAGGGTGTCCCCTGCCTTCACCCTGAGTCAGCTGGGATAGATTCCAGCCCCCCTGCGACCCTAGTGAGGATGAAGCGGTGTAGAGATAATGGATGGATGGATGGTTTTTAAGAGGTCTGGTCTTGGACAAAGTTCGGATTTGACCTGATGATGGCACAAAAGACCCCAAATGCATTTTGTTGGCATAAATAATGAAGTAGACACTGAAAAGGTGCTGACATCAATATTTTAATTCACCACAAGGCCTTTAATATTTTACTTGAATATTTTTATTCATTGGAGCATACATGTAGGATTTAGTTTTGTAGACCGGTTGGTTACTTTTGTTTAGATTACAAGGATATTTTTTATGTTAGTTATTTTGTTTTCATTTTTGTTTGATTTATTCTCATTAGTTTATTGCTTTTTACATTTTTTTTTGGATGGCAGACCACAGCAGCACACAGGTGCTTCTCTCCTGCTCTCTGGCTCACATATACTGTATTTTAATGCAACCAAATTCCCAATAACACAGCTCTCATTTATATGTTTCAATAGTTCTCTGATCAGACAACTGAACAATTATGAAATACTGAGGGAAATTCAGACCATTAAGAAAACATCTTAACCAGCAGTCACCTCCAAGCTGCTATTCTGCACCATTAAAATACTGAATTTATGACCACATGGCCACACAGAAGTTAAATACAACAACTGTGTGAATTTGACTGTATATTCAAAGAACTTCAAACTGCAACTAAAGTCAGAGAACACATACACAACAAGAAGAAAAGAAGTCGCTTTAGCTGTTAAATATCCACTCTGTCCTTGTTGGGCTGTTTAATACTCAGATTACACTTCTTCAAATATCCATCACAGTCTGTTATGCAACATGAGCTGTTGTTTGTCTGTAAACTCTCAGCGGCTCAAGCTTGTTTTACTTGACACCCTGATGTATACAGTGTCTTCTGTTGTGCAGGGGATTGTGGGTCAGAAAAGCCAGACAGCATACCGGCTTCCACGCCTTAAAATGTGATCAGATGTAGGAGGACATCCTGGTGTTTTTGTTGTACTGCATTTGACATGTTGAGCAGTAGATCTGCACAACATATCATTTCAGTATTGATATCTTAATGTACACATGCGCCATAATCACATCACAGGAAGTGCCATGTGAAGTGAGTGTGAATGTTTTTGCTGCTTATTGCAGAAAGGAAACTCGCAGGGCTCTCATTTCCCATGACTAATCTGTAAGACGAGCATGTTTGATAAAATATAATTTAGTCTAATTTAAGGGCTCTTGTCTTCACTTCATTCATAAGACTCTGAGTTTGTTTTGCGTACAGGGTCCACAGCAAAATGAGCGAGTAACAAGAGAAAAACATTAAAGAGAAGACGGTTGAAATGCTAACATGTGTCAGAAAGGATGTTGTTGACCAAGAACACATCTCTGTCAGCAGGTTCTTGCAGTTGTTGCGACTCTATAACGCATTACGACTTATTTATTTGGTCATTTAAATCAGAACCACAAACAGAGTCATCTGGTCAAAGTTTCTGTATTTATTTCAAAGTACATCACAGAAAAACAAAATATTGTAATGTCACTTTTTCCAGTATCACACAGTACAAGCATGTATTAAAAACACCCTCAGTCTTTTCCTGACAGTCTAAATAGTTTCACAGTTAAGTATTGAAACACTGACATATTGACAGAGGACTCTGGTTAAACTTAAAACACACTTTCACTCAGAACAACTGTATTTCGTCCCTGTTGCTTTAACTGGAATTACAATAGGAAGGAATCTCTCCACAGCTAATAGTTTTGAGGAGTGATTTTAACACACAATGACTCTTTAAATATGTATGATAAGTGTTGTTGGACAGATTGGAAAACATGTGATCTGATAAACTCTTCTTCATCTAATCTAAAATATAGCGAAGCTGTTTCTTGATTACATTCCATTTGCTTTCCAGTAATTCATCCTGTTAAAGGCCACTTGACACAGTGATGTTTAACCAAACTTAGACATGTTTATCCAGTAGTTTGAGCTGAACTAACTTTTCCTGCAGCCTAACAAGCAGGACGTTGGCCCTCGTCTTCCCGGCAGCTCTCTTTGTGTTTTGAGCACAAAGCAGCTGCTTCGTGATAAATGGTTGGACTTTTGTTTTTAAGCCGACCTGTCTTTGTTACTCAGGAACTCGAGACATCTTCATCTCACCTCATATGTCTCACAAATGGCGATGACAGTTGGCTGGAGAAGATAAAAGCCTCTCGTTTTGGTGTCTGGCATGTTCGTGAAATAGTACTTGAGGATAGAAATCTCCCCTACAATGAGAAACCTTCAACATGATGACATTTTTAGGCTGTGAAACCTGAAATGTTTTGTCTAGTGTTGTGATTCGGTATTACTTTGTCTATAAATTTTAAGCTCAGTATGTTTTTGCATATTTCTCTTCTCTGTTGGCCTCAATATGAACAGCTGCATGCGGTTCTGCTGATTGTCATTCTTGCAACGACATGGAATCATGTGGTAAAGATTTGTTAAGAGGCTCAAAAAGAACCTTATTAAGAAAAAAACCAATTGAGGTCCATAGTTCACAGATGCAGTGGGAACTTAAGGGACTAACATCTAATTTCGGCTTGTTGCCTTGTTCAGTTTTAGTAAATCTTCTGTTTCCCAATTGAGATAGTTGTGTGAGTTTGCAAATATTACATGTATTGCGAAATTGCTCCAGAGGTTTTATGTTAAATACGATGCCTTCATTGGACTTTGCTGTCATAACTAATTTATCACTTTCTGGCGGTGCTAAATATCTTCCTGATTAGAAAAACATATTGCAGACACTGTGGGATTTATCACCGTACACTTCATGCTTCCTCAGAGATAAATTAACAAAAGTTATCTGAAAGCTGCTACACAACAGTTCTTCATGCTCTTTAAACCTGATCTTGTTAATAATTTCATATTTGGAAATGTTCAAATGACTGCACAAAATGTTGAAAGAGATCAACTGTTGTGAGAATGAAGTGTCTGTAGCACCTTTTAGCTCACTGTTTTGGTTTTATGACCTGCAGCTTTAATATTTTTGTTGACTTCTGTCGCTCTGCAAACAGCTTTGTTAAACTTTAGTGTACAGTACCTGTCGAGCACCAGATGTCAGGTAAAGTTAGCAGCTAGCTAATGAACATAGTGAAGCATTTATCTCAAATTGGTGGAGAACCAAACAGGAGAAGAAGAATACGGGTGGTGGATATAAACAGGCTTCTGTTGTGCCACGTTTGTCCTATGAGCTGTGGTGAAATATCAAAGTTGTTGTCTCTGCAATCAAGTGGCTTAAATTGAATCTTTCTAAACATGTCACAGAGAAGACAATCAGAGCACCCTGAAGAGCTACTAAATGAAGACGAAGTTAAGAATCTGCTGTCACCTACTTTTACAACTATTATTGCACTTCTGCTGACTGATTAAGATAAACAACTACTATATACACACACAAGTCTTTTCTGTTCTAAAAGAAAAAGGCCAAAGTTTGACATCCCACCTGTTTGGACACAAGTTTACCTTCCAGTGTGCTCATTTGTCTGGACAGCACCAACTGCACCCGCAATTAGTGTCACCATCAATCACAAAGGGCAGCAATCAGCTCATTCTGCACCTCATAACCAACTTGCACATATGGCAAAAGGAAAACTACCTTGAAGTGAACTAGTTAGTTTGTCTACTGTTCACCTGGTTGACTTTCCCACCTCGTATTTCTGCACACAAAATATTCAGGATGAGAAACATTCAACATTGTCTTTGGACACAGTGGAGGAGGCAGATTCAAACAGGCCAACTTTTTAAATACTGTGCACCCAAAGCAGAGCCCAAATTTAGGCAGCTGAGTTTATTTTCTGTCTGGGACTCTGGTGACCTCAGTGTATGTAGTTGTACAGCAGTAACACTGTGTGTATGAAGGATGTGCTGTTGGTGGAGCAGATGATGTATTAAGTCGAAGGCTTCCCTGCAGATGTAGACCGCAACATATCTTCTCATGTAATGTTTGCCACATTGTGCGCAGGTTTGGTTTCTAATGGTAATCACACACACCATCCAAACTTCATTTTCTGGACTGATGGAATATTTCATTTATATTTCCCAGACCGCCTTTTATCAGACATGAAAGGATCTTGAAAAGATGATGATCAGTTGCAGACATCTCTGTCCTTCCTGTCAACGGCAGAGAAAAGTGGGGTCTTGTGCCGCCTTAATGTGGCCTGACAGTGCGTTTGAAATATGCTGTATCTACATGATGTATTTATTTTAAGCCAGTTGTACATTTTATGCCCTCTGTACAGCCGAGCCGGAGTCGACAGTTATCGATGAGCAGCCGGCTCATCTGCACATCAAACAGCAACAGGCTGACTGAATGTGCTGCAGTTGTTGGACGTTAGTGCTGCAAAGTTTTACTCTGTACAGCTGCACAGTGTATTGATTTTAGAAATGCAATTTTAAATGATTCCCTTAACTGATGGTTGGCTGCATTAACAATCAAAATTTTATTTATGATCAAAACCAATGAGAAACAGCTGACATTTTTCTATATGTTGAGATGACAGTTTCTGACACAGACACTTAAAGTTTGCTGCAAAATCAGCTCAGTTACATTTGAAAATTGAAGAAAGATTCAATAAAGACCAGATTACTGAAATTATTATATAAAATAGTCTGCCGACTTAATTTAAAATGGCTATTCAACGACTAGTCCAACATAATCCAAAGCATTAAACACAGTAAAAGAATTGCAAACATCAAAAAGTGTCACCAAAATAATTCATCCCTTCACTTTAAATGTTGTTGGAAGCGTGTGATCAGACTCCTGCTGCTCCTGAATGTTAACAACATTTCTGCAGACAGACACTCGGCTCAGAGTCTGTATCAGCGGTTGAAAATCCTAGCTTAGCATTAGCATAAGCCTCAGGTAGCTAACCAAACCAAACAACTTGAAGCTGCAGAGGTCATCAACACAACTGCCACAGTTAGAAGTCAGACAGCAGGGAGGTGCACTCGCTTTATGGACTCTTATGGGTGGTCAGCAAACACACCTTTAACTCCACCTTGATCATATTTGGTCCTCACTCAGCCCTACTCTGCCAGGATGTAGATAAATATTTCCTGTCATTGCTGTCCATTTGATGAGCAAATATGTCTATTATGCTTGATGAAATGAATGGGGGGCTGCAAGGTGGAGCAGTTGGTAGCACTGTTGCCTCGCAGCAAGAAGGTCGGTGGTTCGCGTCCCGGTGGGGGCACCGGAATCTTTCTGCGTGGAGTTTGCATGTTCTCCCAGTGCAGCGTGGGTTCTCTCCGGGTTCTGTCCAGCTTCCTCCCACAAGGTCAGAAAACATTTGAGGTTAACTGGTGATTCTAAATTGTCTGTAGGTGTGAATGTGAGTGTGCTTGGTTGTCTGTCTCTAAGTGTAGCCCTGTGATAGACTGGTGACCTGTCCAGGGTGTCCCCTGCCTTCACCCTAAGTCAGCTGGAATAGACTCCAGCTCCCCACGACCCTAGTGAGGATTAAGTGGTGTATAGATAATGGATGGATGGATGAAATGAATGTTTAAAAACAATCATTCTTTTTCAGTTCTTATGATCTGGTGCTGGTGATTATCTGTGGTCGCTGGTTTAAACCTTTTTGTTGGACACCAAAAAAACCTCAGATAAAGAAAGGATTTCTCTACACATTTTATATCTATCTTGTGGACTTACTACAGGAGTTTTTATTGGACCATTTTTCATACATATGAAAAACTACATAGCTCACTGTGGAAGACGTCACAGGAGTGAGAACAATCGACTTCATGCTCCCACACATTTTCCACATGTCTCCATCCAAGCGGAGACCACAGAGTTCCTGCAGCTGTGCGCATAAAAGCGCTGAGTAGCAGCTAACTAAGGCCAGACTGAGTAGCCTCTGTGAAGACCAGCCATCTCCCACAGTGGAGAGATGTCAGCAGGATGGAATGAAGACGGCCTGCAGACCAGGGAGCTCCTGCTGGAAGCTCCGCTCAGCACACAGAACCACAGTTATAACTTATCTGAGGCTGTTCTCAGCTGCATGCTCTGACTCATGAAAGACAACGTCTGGACAATAGAGCGTTTTTGAGCCACACTATCAAGCAGAAAGCTCTACAATGACTTAATGAACTGAAGCTTTTCAAAATGATTTCTTTCGACCACCCGAAAGTCCACCGCTGTAATTATATTCATGTCTATGAGATAATACTACACATGGTTTTATATTCCCCCTCTTAATATGTGGTTTCTGGTGAGGTCTCATCTCAAGTTTAAATGAAAATACATTGCAGTGTAAGACCGCGAAGATCTCATTGGAGTCTTCCACTTCAATCCGACGCCGTTTCCTACGTTTAAATAGCAATAATTTCTTTTGGCAATACAAGAGGGAAACATGAATCCTGCATTTCTTTGGCAGTTTTTTTAGGTGAAGGAGATCCCACATTTTTGTGCTCCACATGAGTTGTATTTTTGGTTCTGTTGGGGCCAAAAACGCACTTTAAATGTTTTAATAGATGTTTTCACTGTTTCACCAAGACATTGGATTAGGGTTCTCTTCCTACTTTCTTAACCAAATGCTGCAAGTATATATACATGCCCATGAAAAGCATTAAACCTGCTCAAGGTATTGCAGTTGCATTTTGGATTGCAAGAGCAGATATTGTGGAAACAGAAAATGAAATATGTTGTTTCTCAGCATCTGTTTGAACATTTTGCTACACAGGAGCTAGACTGATTACAAATAGCTCCCATCATATCTACTTCTGTATCTATTCAACTGATGAAATAGCAGCATACATATATAATGATCATTTACAGAAGGCAGGGTTGAGCTTATTAGCTATGTCCTCATTAAAGTTTAAGTGATTTTCCTGATTTACCACAGACTGTATGGTTCAAAGGAGTGCTTGGGATGCAGATGTGGGATTTCCCATAGGGTAAA
Organism: Stegastes partitus; assembly: GCF_000690725.1. Classification (NCBI taxonomy): domain Eukaryota; kingdom Metazoa; phylum Chordata; class Actinopteri; family Pomacentridae; genus Stegastes; species Stegastes partitus. The sequence continues at coordinate 67,442 of NW_007580149.1, read as the reverse complement.
AATGAGTCTGACAGGGTAGAAAGAGCATAGACACGATCGAAAGTAAGGAAAAATATCATCATTTTTAAGCCTTTGCTCTGGTCTTTGCTCTTTATTGTGACGTAATGGTAAATTTGATCTCTAACGTCTATAAATCATGAACATGACACAAGTTGGTTGAACTCCTCACAGCTCACAGACATGATAAATATAAAAAAGGAAGGTTACAAGAAGACAAAAACTGTTGGAAGGTTCAGAAGCACTGATTTATTAAGCTGATATCTAAATGTTGCTCAAACTGGCTGTTTGTAAGAGTTTGATGCTTTATTGCCCCATAAAATGTTCTGAACAAAACACAGAGTTGGCATGAATGTCATCAACACCCGAGAGAGGATTACAGTCTAATGCAGTGATGTGAACAGAGGCACAAGCGCTCGACGTGATATCTGAGCTGACACAGTCACAGCTTCATTCTGGTAGATTTTTGTCAATTGGGACTCTGCTGATTTATTTTGGAACACTGTGCGTTGCTTTTTGTTGCAGTTTAAAGTTGAAGGAAGTCTGCAAACTTCACTGTTATAGTGACAATAACACTTCAGAATAATCCAAATGTGATAGTCAGAAAAATACGTTGAAGGGAAGCATAGGAACTCTGTGCTTTGTCTCTGTCAGAATATGGAGTTATTTATAGTTAAGTAATCATGACAAATGCAGCCAAAGGTAATGAGTATGTTTTAGAACTCGGACTGAGGAAGATGATATCTGTCACTGAGTTCTGTCTGTGGCTTTCAGAAAACTCTGTGTGGTTAATAACCCCTGAACATCCTGACTTTACTGAGATCACTGAGGCGTGCAGCACTGACAAAAGACACTGCTAATGCAGTCAATGCATGTTTTATATTTCTTTGTCTGTTTTAATTGACAATGATAATTTCCTCCACAACTGAAAAAGACCATTAACTCAGGAAATGAACTGATCAAAAGGAGAGAATGAAGCACTCATACAACTGAAGACTAAATTGGATTGTGATGACGGCAGCACCTGACGCACACTCTTATACTCAGTGTCATTGTTGTTAAAGCCACAGTTTTAGGTGTAATTCTTTATCTAACATGATTAAATATTGTTTTAATTAGTCACTCTGCTGTTCCTCTGGCTCTTGGGATGGCGATGGTTTGTTCACTTTGTTCTGAACTGAAACAACTCAACAAAATATTGGATGCATTACCGTAAAATTGTGTCAAAAGACATCAGAGGATACCTGCTAATTAGGGCTTCAACCAACAGTAATTTTCATTGTCAATCTGTCGGTTATTTCCTTGATTAATTGGTCAGTTGATTGGTCTAATTTTCATTTTCAATTTTGTGGTGACATTGTCATTAAAATGTTTTTAAAAATCTGCCTACATCTTTAGTTCCTCGGATGCTGGGAGTGCATGAAGACTCTTGTGTTCACTCTTGCAGCCATCAGCAGAACATTTGGTGAACTTTTTGAGATTTTAGAGTTAGCAGAAGCAGCTTTAGAATGTAGAATGTAAACATGTGGGCATCTTAACAGTTTGTACTTTACAACTCCAAGTTTTTACGAACCACAAAACACAAGAAAAATGGAATTTCACCGTGTGGGACATTTACGTCTTGGTCGTATGTTCTGTGATCACTTCTGAGGAGGTGTTTGGCAGCTATACACTGTCAACCTGAGGAGCAGTGAGTCTCCTTGGAGCTTTTTGTGGCACTTTCAGAGTCATTTAACTGCTGTTTTTACTGGTGTTGCAGTGTAATATTTATTCTTGAAAGGCTCATTATAAACTGCGGCTTTGTGTAGCGCCTATAGCGTCATGCAGTTTTAACAATGCTAGCCTCCTTAAAACATTCTCTTATACAGAATGATTTTCCGATGCAACCAAAAACATCTATGTTCAGATAATTAGGTTTCAGACAGGACATTTTGTCAGATTTACCCATTTATTTGAGTTTGGCTGCTTGAGTGACGCTCTGGAACAATCTGAGCAAGCATGAAACAGATAGTCCCTGAGATCACAACCCCCCCCGGTAGAGCTTTAACTTCACAATGTTCAAATAAATACTGTATGAACACAAAAACAAGGAGACTAGCTTAAATGGCCCTCACTTACAAAGTCCAGTTTACATAGTTTCAAGGTACAATAATGAACCATTTGTGTTCTACAGTCCCACAATGTGAGAAACAAGCAGAGCTATGAAATTGAACTTTTAAAAGGGAGGAGGTTGGGGGCGGGGGGTCAGGTTTGCGGATCTGTAGAGACTGGTGTAGCAGCGATGTGGTGAGCGTGGAGCGGTCAGAATGAATGAACGCTGCCTCAGTTATGAAGCACATTAAGTGGGTGGGCTGGACTGAAGCAGTGGATGATTGGACAGAAGGGGCCTTGTGACGTCCTGACTCTGTGCCTGTCTGAATTAACGCAAAAAGCTACATCATTATCATAAATGTGTGATGACTAGTCGACTAATGGCATGACTTAAGAACTACTAGTCAACTAGGAGCATCTTTGGTTGCTGCAACCCGAATATAAATTAAGTATGGCTGCTTTGTCCACATGGGCCGCAACAAGTTATCAACAAAATAGATCCTAGTAGATCTCCATGATGCCCAGAATGTGAACTGATGGCATGGAACTACATACTTTTGGAGTTGTCCATAAATATCTAACTTCTGACTAAAGAGACCAGTACAATATTTAAGCACAGGATTTGTAAGATCTCCTGATCCTAAGAAGCCCACATGAGCACATTTGTAAGCTTGTAAAGACAAAACCACACACATGTAAGCAGATCCAGGATATTTTTTGTCTGAAAATATATATATCATTCCCATTACTATGACTATTAGATGCTATGTTTAGGGTGAAAGGTGAACGTCAGCTTTGTGGATATACAGGGGCCTCTGAAGGACCACTGGCTCCAGAGATGTAACTGATGTAATCTAAATGTTGGATTGGAGGCTCCAAATGAATGTGTCTTTCCACAAAAATAATTAAGGGATTGATTAAGAAATGCTTATTTAGTGTATAATATAGGTTTCTTCTTTGTTCAGACACAGGATCAATACTGAGATGATGTGTGCGTTATTGGAATGCTTAACAATAGCAATCATTTTTTAAAAACTGCTTCGTTAAAGGTGACAGCAGCCTGTAATCCATAATTTTATCACATTGATTGCTGATCTTATTAAGAACACTGGACTCTGCGGTTGATTAACTCAACACAGCCCAACACAGCTGTCAACAAACAGTCACATTCAATACAGATCATTCGCCGGGTGTCACAGTAATCCCTGAACTAATGCCTGGACGTGCAGATCCTCTAATCTGAGAAGAGCACAAGCTCATTAGAGCTGCCACAGCGAGACAACAGAGGGAGCAGATCGCCGTGGTTTTGGTTCAAAGCTGCTCTCAGCTGTAACTGTGATCAGAAGCTCTCGGGCAGATCTGCTGAGAGATGACCAGCGAGGGCTTTGTGATGCCTTCAGAGCCATATTAGTTCATGTTTGTGTGAGCTGTGACACCTCTGGTCTGCTCAGCGTCTCTTCTTGGCCTTTAGTTTGACAGTGAGGATGTAATGCCACATATGAGGATTCATTTCTCTCTGTCTTTCTTCACTCCTGCTGCATGCCAATTGTCAGCTGATTAGTGTTAATTTTATTAACATATTGAGATGTTAACCGATATTTTTTGAGGTTTCTGGACACATAAGTTTACCCCAGCAGAACTCTAACTGCCAATATTTTGTCATTTGAGAGTATTTCACTGATTCTCCAGTTAAATCATCTGCTTGTACCACTAATCTGCTGTCATTATTTCACCTTAAACAACCCTTCAGTCGACTAGAATGAATGTTTCTGATATTCATCACCACTTGACCAGCTGTGATTTTAAAACAAACCGATGGCAGATGGAGTTTCTTACAACTGTCCTACAAGTGTCACAGGTTTGCAAGAGTTATAGTGGGTCATTAAAACTAATGAGGTCATGTAGGAGGGATCTTCTCGCTGCTGTCGTGTTTACGAGTTACTGACAGTTTGCTGATAATAAATCTGGTGACCCTCTCTGGAAAAACTTCACAGTCTAAAGTCTCGATAAACAGATACGGTTAGTAGAATATTACACTATAACTTGATTATTATGTTTATCAGTGGCTAAGTTTTGAAAGTGGTGACAATTTGAATTACAGGGTTTATAAAAAGTATTCACCACCTCTGGAAGTTTTTATGTGTTTTAACAATACGGGATGAAAGTGGATTTAATGTGGCTTTTGTACACTGATGTCAAAGAAACCACAAAAACAGACATTGATGCCAGATTCAGGAGGTCTTTTAGCTCCATAAAGTGGAAAAAAAACTTTGCTGTAGTTCAGTTAAGAGAGAAACAAGAGAGCAAAGGCTTAAAAGAGGCCACAGATCAAAGAAAAGAAGAAGCCCACAAGAAGAAGCAGGATTGGTTGTCAGCTATTCCACCTTCACGTCACCACGACCTGTCTGTCACTGAACTGTCAACTATCATACATGTCAGGCAGCATCTTCAAGACCTTGTGACAAGGAATCTTGGTATATTTGAACTGTTTCTTTCTTTTGCCTCATCTAACAGAATCCAAGGAGGCTGTGACTAAAGCGGCAAAGAGAAGAAAGCCACCTGATTGTGGATTAATTGTTTTCTTTTTGCTTTTATAACACTTGAATCCAGTTTTGCTCTTGTTCAGCTTTGCTTTAGTAAATCTCAGGGTTTCTTGAAACAGGTTGTGCGAGACCAGGTCAGGTCTAGATATTCCTAACAATTAATTTCCCTTTCGATTAAAAGAAAAGTTTAGACCAGTCGAGCTGTCTAAAAGTAAGGAAACACTCAGAACTGTCTTCAGTTACCAAAGTGTATCTTGAAATTTGTCACACTTAGCGCCGTGAATATGGGCATTACTTTACAGAATGTGGCTAATGCTAGCAGCGCAGGTAGCAGCAGTTGTTTCTTTGCAGCTATACGTGCCTGCACTGAATACGGTTCCACATTGGTCCTCTTGAGTTTATATGCTGGATTATCCTGAACTACTTATAACATCAGGGTCTTAGGTGGTGATGAGTGATGCTGCTGTCTGGTGGCCAATGGCTGCATAGACGGCATCGGAGACAAGAACCGGTAAGGTACATGAATACAATCTTCATAATTTGTTTAATCGGTTCTAGCATTTAATCATTTAGTCGACTAATTGCGCTCATCCATCATGACATCTACAGACGAAGGCTCCTATTGGTTGGTCTGTACCCTGAAATGAACGTTTCCATATCAGCTTACACAATATCCATCAAGTGTAACAGCTGCTACAAATAGAAGGGAGCTGTGGTGAACCAAAGTATTTCCATGAAATCTTCTAGGGTCAGGCCAGTGAGGGTGCCAGTGAAAACACAGTGGGGAGGATTTTAGGAAGAGGACCGTTAGTAGCTGGATGGATCTCCTTCACTTCAGCCTGTTCATGGAGGTGAAGAATCTGGTCCTGTGATCAGTCAGTAGGTCTAATGTGATGGTGACTACTGCACTGGAGAGTGTGGATAACACTGGTGAACAGGAAGAGACTGTGAAAATTAGATCTCAACAGACAGAATGACATCAATTCACTATAAATAGAAAAGATAAAGTCCATCCTTTGTGATGGGACAGTCAGGATTTAGAGGCCATTTCAGTGTTAAATGTGAACTCCAGATTTTAATGATTCTGTATTTTAACCACTATTCTGGCTTAAATACACTCTTCTTTTTTGGTCTCCTTGCTCTGCCTGCAAGTGCCTGAAGGACTTTTTAAAATTCAAAATAAAAAGAAAAGTGAGACACTAATTAAAGAGAATTTCATATTTTTTTAAAATACATTTTTAGCTACTTTTGCAGTAGAGAACATTAACATAACGACTGTGATTGTCTCAGTTTAGAACTCTTCAGTGAGAAAAGATCCAGGTGTACATATTCTGTACGTCTTCTCAGCAGCAACACTCAGTAACTGCATAGTAACATAAAACCATTATGTCAGTAACCAAGTCAATATTGACATAATCTATATGTAGATGCAAAAATGCACAAAACGAGTGACTTCTTTCACTGTACATTTGTTGTCCTCTTTGCCAGTATGATCAATTTAAAGTCTCTGGTTAATTAATTGTAGTTGTATATTGATATGTTCCATGTTGCTACATTTGGTAGATGTAGTTCATGAACATGTATGTACACAAACAGAGGGAAGTTTTTTTTACTATACTCATGTTTAGAGAAAGAAAACTACTGGTGGTTCATTTGAGGTGAACAGTAAACCGTGACCCAAAGAGCTCCATGATTACAGTCCCATCTGCAGGTCACACTCCGGACACTTTCTTTTTTGCAGATTACAGACTAGTGGACCAAGTAGCTTGTCAGCACAGCTGTGTGGACTGGATGGATCAGCTGGAATTTATAGGAGGGGAAGGTCACTCTATGAATTAGCAAGCAGCCTCTCAAAGCAGGAAATCAAATGTAACTCAGGGCACAATAGAAATTAATCCACAAAAGAATCCCAAGTAGCCTCTTCTTCAAGTAGAGTATCTGAAAAATTCAACTGAAAGAAATGTAAGTTTAATGAACTGTAGTCCGAGGATGTAGTAGGAATATAGATTATTGTTTTTACTGATTCATCTGCTGATTGTTTTTGCTTGTTTTGTCCAAACCCAGCCCCAAACACAATGATTTTATTGTCTCGTAGGTCGTGTGTTATTTCTCCATAGAACTGAGAAATTCTGGCATTTTTTGTTTGAAAAGCGACACAATCACACACTCGCCATGTTTCCATATCACTGCCCAGCATATTTAAACCACACTAATGAAATGTCGCAATAAAGAAAGTATGAGTTGGGATTGTTTCCATCATTTTGGGTTTAAAAGATTATGATTTCTACTGTAATTTCTACTCCTCAACCAAACAGCTTATTGCTGTTTTATGGTCCTGGACTGCTTTCTGTGCATCCTCTCAAAGATGTTTTTAAAATCTTAATGTTAAGATCAAGTTTAAACCTTCAGTTGAGGATCAATCTGTGTCCACATTGTGATTTAACCCAACTCATATTTTTGGCCACATGCTGAATAGATTTTTAGCTGGACTAGTAGATGTGACAGCGGCAGTTTGTCTGTCAGTCGGTTACTATGAATTTTTGTACATTCATGTTCCCAAGACTGTTCATCCTAACAACACCCCAGCTTTTGCACTAGTGCCCCCATCAGGTTGTGCATTTTTCAAAAAACAAAAAAACAAAACAGTCAACTTTTGGATGTATTGCCGTGAAATTCTGTTCAAACTTGATGATTTAAAGTTTTTGCTGATCTCTTGACCTTTCCTTTAGTGCCAACATGACGATGGCATTTGTAGGTTTCAGTCAACACCTAGTAAATGAATTTCCATGAAATTGAACACACATATTCATGCTCCCCTGAGGATGACCTGTAATACGTTTTTGGGGATCTCTTTGCTTCTCATTTTAATTTGTCCAAGGCTTTGTTTTATGACCAAATAACTGAAGCAATTAATTTCCGTCGGTCTCAACTATATGTTGTGTTGATGGTGAAGTAGGAAAAGTTTGCCTGCTAACGTTGTCATTAGGAGCATGTAGGCGTTCCAACACTGGCATGAGGTCAAAGCACAGCTGCTGCAGCTTCACAGAGCTCTTATATTGAGTAGGAGACATGGTTGCTTAAGTGTTTTATTCCATGTTTGCAGACATTCTTCAGATTGTCCTGTAATGATAACTGCCATTTGTTAATAGTTTCAGTAGCAGTGGCTCACATATGTGCAGTGCTTTGTGTCTGTGTAGCAGTGTCTAGTACATGTGAAACACATGTGGAGCCTTAAATTAAAAGGGGCCACAGTGTGACCTATTTACTTGGTTCCACACACATTTTCTCATTCTTCCTGGCCGCCCTCACACCAGCTCCCGGGGGATTCTCTCGAGCTCAAGAGAAGATTTGATTTGATGAATGGTGACAGATTTTATGAGTCTATCCTGGGCCTGAGAGTGGATCCTCTTCAGCACATACTTGAACTGTTTCAGACATGCGTGTACGTATGATCTGTGTTGTATTACGACATCTTGAAGTACAGCCACTTGTTGTCGTTGTATTTTGTGACTTTGTTTACAACACTGAACCGTCCTGCAATGAAAAGTGACAAATCTACTTAGCTGTGTTGTGCCACTAGATTAATCAGGATTTATGGTCCTGTCACTCCATCAACTGACTCTGTGAGGTTCCCCTTTCTTCTCACAAGGCAGGAATCGGTTTGCTTTGTTTCTTTTTTTCTTAAAGAATAGCAAAGTGTATGTCAAATCTCACTTAACATTTAGTTTGCAAACCTGAGCCCTGCATGGAGCCATAATAGTATTGAATTTAACGTTTCCGGCCGCCTGCTCAGATGGAGTCCAAAGGCAACTTTGGATTGTTGGGTTTCCTGTTCAGATTTGTAAGGTCTTCACCTTACTCTGTGAAGCGCTGTCAGATGACATGTTGTGAATTGCGCTATATAAATAAGATTACATTGAACTGAAATTGAATTTGTACATGAGGAAAAAATAGCAACACACACGAGCCACTTCATATTATCAAACATTCAATTTTATTAGAGCTGAATTCACAGAAAAACTATTTAGATATAGAGTCATTTTGAATCACAAACACTAAACATTTAAAGGATTTTTTTTTTTTTTTTTTTTGTCTGAAATTAAACTCAGTATCTTTTGAAGAAGTCATCTTCCTTTTAGGAAACTGTAGTAGGTACTTTTATGTCTTTCTGGACATTTTACAGACCAAAAATAATCAACTAATCAAACGGATAACTGTCATAATCAATTAACAATCAAATGTTTCTTGGTTGTATTGTTAATTTTCAATGTGATGACAAAACATTTTAGTTAATCAGCTTGTATGTGGTAAAGAAATGACTTAACTTGCATTCAAGCTTTTTCAAATTCAAGCTTCTTTGTCCTCTATTTATGTAATTGTTAGACTGAGGTCAGGCTGAACAACTAATTGATATTAAATCAAAATCCTGATTTGAAACAATGCAATTAGCAAATTGTAAAGGCTGCAGTTTAGGATATTGGTCATGCAGCACATCTAACCCAGACTTTTAAAGTGTCATGTCAGTGGTTTTATAACTTCATGACATCTTCCTTGTGTGACAGTTGTGTTTCTAGTGTTATCTCATGTTATAAAGCTCCATCACCTTTTAAATCTGTTTCACAGTGAATAATGAACAGAAGCTAGACTTTAAAAGAAAAAAATCATTTAGCACTAGAATGCAAAGCTTATTTCTATAAGACAAAGATGTCTCAGTACCACTTTGTTTTTTACAGGCCTGTCCTGTAAACTGGGTTTCACAGCAAGACTAAGTGTAAACAGTGGCACTGAAATGATTATTCAATTAGCTGATTATTAAAAACGTATCTGTGAATCAAATCATTTACAGATATCACTGCTGGCCTGTAGCAAAGTGTTTTTTCATTATTTTAAAACAGTTTATTGACCACGGTATTATTTGTAAGCCAAGAAAATAACTGGAAGATTAAAACGTTTGCAGCCCTGTTCCACGGTGGTGCTAACATATTGGACAAGTTAGGATTTTCACCTGATGATTGCAGGTGTTTTCCTGCACAGATGCCCCTTAGAGAGAGATCTTCTCACTCTCAAAGGAAATCACTAGTCCCAAAATGATAAAAAATTAAGAATGAAAAAGGTATTTATGTAGAGTTTTCAACAGGTTTGTTAACTGGGGTTAAATCTACTCAAAATAAACTTTTTTTCCACAAATTGTGAGAAATGACTGAGAAAATAAGTTAACACAGACAAATTACTGTGTGTGAGCGGATGTTTACTGTCATGGTCACCACCCAGAAGGCCCATTGTAAGTGGAAAAACCCTTGATGGTGATAAATAAAAACTCAGGGATCACCAAACTTGGCAGGGTTTTGCCACTGGGGACCATGGATGTCTGGAAAACAAACTAGAATTTTAGATATTTTAGATATTTTAATGTGAGCTGAATAGCGTCTCGGTGTTGCCGCCCCCAGAGCTGTGCTGCTAGCGTGAATTACTTAAACCTCACAGTGTAACAGTCACTGTATAAATTGCACAGTAACCCGTTATTGTGGCATCTATGAAGAATGTCTCCAAGGCAGGACCTCACAACGCGATCATCTTTTTAGAGCTCCCAACAAACCATAAACTGTATATCTTAACCGGCCTCCCAGACTCACTTAAAAGATTTAAGCTGATACTTGCCTTATCCTCCTCTAATCACATTAAGATTAAACTGTGGAGGCTGCGTCCGTATGGTGGCACGCTGCCTGCCTCCCCAGCCCATGCTTCCATCACCCCTCTGCAGTTTTACATTCACGTTTTGGAGTCGACTACAACTGATATCACACGTTCTCCTGCAGCAGCTTGCTTTCATTTCGATCCAAGAGGAGGGCTGGGCGGTTACAAATGAAGAATGTGTCTGTTTCCTGCTCATCCCATCTGTTAAAATGTGTGAAAATCTACCCGTGCAAGAAAAAAAAAAAAACAGTCTGAGCAAGGAAACATTTCCTTCAGGAACTGGAGATTCACTTCTCTATTTCATATTTGTCACTTTTAATAATTTATCGGATGATTACTGGAACTGTTGAACCAGGAAACGTGCCACAGATTTGTTGAATTAGGAGTTCTTGGACTTGAAATAATGTGACAAAGCTGGAGTCTTTTCAGAGGGATTACTGCAAGGAATGGACTTAAGCAGAGATGTATAGTGGAGGGGTAGTTTCCTCCAATATGACGTATGATTATTGAGGCACATTTGATGAAGATTCTGCTTCATTTTTGCAGGAGAAAATCATAAATCATTATTGCAAAGAGTGAATCTAGCTTAAGGCAAACGTCTGTCCGCTGTCTTCCAGCCCTGCCTCACTTTCCTCTCATTGCCCGGCTTTCCCCTCTAATTTTCCGGCTCAACCACAGGCACCGCTCGCTCTGTCATGACTCCCAGTAACAGTGGCATCTCATTTAAAGGCAGCAGCAGCAGCAGCCCAGCTCCGCATCCATTAGTTACAGTAGAGGGAGGGAGACGGGCTGCGGAGGGGAGGGAGGGAGAATGACGGCTATTTAAGGGCTGGAGTTTAAAGCAATGGGTGTCTGACCTAAACACTCCTCACACTTTAAAAGACATTTACTCCCACTCTCTCTCTCTCTCTCTCCCTCTCTCTCTCCCCCCCAACTCTCTTTCTCTCTCTCTGCTTTTGACTCACTCCCTCCCTGTCAGTGAAGGAGCTGAACTCCAGCCTGAGCTGTGAGGGAAGATAAGGAGCTGGCTGAGGGAGGACTGACTGAGCTGCCACCTTGCTGGAGAGGCTGTGACACAAGAAGCATCCTTTGGTTGGCTTTGGAGGAGCTCTTCATGTTACCTGCAGGGGACGAAAACTAGATTCCGCCGGCGCAGGTAGGAAGAGACGTTTATGTATTTCCCCTTGATTGCATGAGGTGAATTTCTTGACTTTTTCTCCACTTTTTTTTTTTGTCTGTGAGTTGAAACTTAATATAGATGTGCACTGATGCAACAGAAGGCATTGATTATAGTTTATTGGAGGTGCATTCTTGGTGTATACTGCAACTTCTTCCTCAGTCAGCAGCCAGTGCAGGGATCAGAGGTGATGAGTGACTGGCTCTAACATGTGGAAGAGTTATCCCACCGGCTTTGATCGGCTCAGTCGACGGGCCAGACGCTCGCAAAATTTTGTCAGGTTGTAGATCAATACGAGGGAAAAACAAAAATAAACACTGTGTGTTTATGCATGGGGCCAAAAAATACACAAGTATCCCTCTGTCTGGTGAGGTTTGTGCAGCCCGGTGATTCATCGCATAACCAGTGTGATGCAATTCAGGTTTCATTGTGCATCATTTTTCCATCGTGGAGATTAAATGACGGGAAAACGGGGAAAGGATTTGCCAATGTGGGCAAAGAGAAAAAAAGTACTTCATCCATTCAGTCTATTAGATGTGCCTAATTGAAATCTAAGTCTGGCTTACGGCGGTTTTAACTTCTGTTTTATCCTTTGTGCAGCGGGTTTGAGTCACCGCTTCTGTCCACATTCAGCAGGAAGGAATATTTCAGCTGAAGAAGATCATAATCACTCCTCTCATTGTACAGTTTTATCCACAATTTCTCAACTCATATCTTAAATGCACATCATTCCCCATCCGCAGTTATTTAGGCCGGGGATGTTTTACAGCCTGTGTGCTATGTGCTGGCTGTTGAGGGATGTGTCTGAGCAGCAGAGAGAGAAGATGTGTCTGTGAACAAAGCTCCATGAGGGACAGCTGGTTTGGTAGCTGCAGGGCTGCACTGTTTCCCTCTGCGTGACCTTGACACTGGGAGCCAGGGGTTGGTCGTAACTCAGAACACCTTTTTATTTTATGTAAAATATGTTGGTTTTTTTTTTTTTCCAATTTCCAGTGGAGCAACAGAGGTGTAGCCTCAAAGCGCTGATGGTTGGTGAAGGTGTTGGATTGGGCTTAATAATGATCCATGTGTGTCTTTCTTGGAAGTTAAGATTTGTGTCAGTCGTGATTTTACAGTAAACGTTGGATAAAGTGCTGTATATCATTATTATTATTATATAAGTGCCGCTTCTGTGTCAGCTCTGTGACTGTGTCGGCATGACAGACCTTTAACACTGTAAATCTGCCAGACTTCTAGAATCAGGTGTGGTGGTTATGAGCACAGATGGCAGTTTGTAGCTCAGCTCTGATGCTCCTGATCCTTTACCAGTGGAGGAGTTTATTCTGATATCCTGCACATGCACACGCTTTGGCCAGCAAACGATTTCCTTCGCAGATTAGTTGATTGAAAATGATGAAAAGTGACTTATTTAGATTGCTTGTTTTGCCCAAAATTAAAATATAATAACTTTATTAACATGTTTGATTAAAAAAAGCAGCAAATCTTCACTTTCAAGAACCAGGAGCAGCACATGTTTTGTACATTTGCTTGAAAAAGGTTTCACTTAATACAAATCAGTAATTGCAGAGAGTCTCAAAACTGAAGTGTGAATCCTGTTTAAGCTCACCTGGGGACTCAATAAAACTCAGGTTTATTATTCTTAAAGGCCCATTTGAGGATATTGCCACGCAGCAGTGGGAAAATGCATTATCTGTTAATGAAGTGCTGCGTTTTCTGTTACTGTATCTGCTGCAATTAGCTTTGCTGCAATCGCTTCCAGCTGTTCCATGAGAACCAGGCATCGCTTTTAGGAATTCATGGAAAATAAAAAAATGTAAAAATCTCACAGACGGATAAACAAGCACGTGCACTCGTTTAACGGCGACCACTGACCAGAGTCTTTACACGCTGCAAATGCTTTCCATAAGGACTGAGTCCAGACACGCTGCACTTGTGTTCTCCTCTCAGATGCTTCGTGTCGGTGTTTCATCGCCAGCAGCAGCCCGTCAGTCGGCACGTAGACGTGATCAGAGACAACAAACCTGCAATCAAAACTACATGCAGTAGCACTTTCAGTTTTGCTAAAGGTAGAGCGATTATGTGGACAAGTCCCTCTGTGCCTTTTTTTTTTTTCCCTTTGACTCGGCAAAACAGATGTCGTCAGTCCAGGGCCAACATTCCCAGTTTGTCTTTTCCACGCGGGAAAGTTCCCTTCTCGCTGCCAGCATGGGGGAAGAGTACTAAAGCTACAGCGACTGGATTATAGCTTAGTGACCAGGTTATATTTATTTCAATTTTCTCCCCAAATTGTCTTCCCATGTCCCACAGTGAAATAATATGTCCTTGCTCAACCTCGGGCCTGCTTTGAAAAGATGTGTTCTTGGCTCTTTTGCTGTAAGCAACAGTGTTCTCATCAAATCACCTCTGTTTAAACAGGCTGTCTGCACCTTTTGAAAGGTGGCAGTTACCTCAGAAAAAGGCCTTAGAAGGTATTAAAAGTCTTAAATTTTACAACTTAAATATTTTGTCTTGCCTACAGTAGACGGACACGTTGAGAAAACTTTTTAGAATTTGATCACTGGCTGTTTGGAGACATCATACATGTCAAGTGAAGTTGTTTGGTCTATTTAGTTTCTCTGTGATGTCAAACCTTCAGCAAACACTGCTTGCTACTGCCAGAGTTATTGCACACTTAAACATGCGTCTGAGCTGTGAACTAAATAAGGTGTCTCTGGTGTGGTGAAACAAATCAATGCTGGTGTTAAAGTGGTGTAAACTTATGCCAAATTTATAAAATTGGGTACTTTGTGTTGTCAGAGTTGAGTTGCTGCTTCTTCACCTCTAAAAGAACCAGCTCAGGTAGTTTGAGCATCTCATTTGGATGCTTCCTGGGCACCTAGCTATGGAAGTTTTCTGGAGGAGACCTGGGGTAGACCAGGACTCAATGGAGGAATCATACATCTCATCTGGTCTTGGAACACCTTTGTGTCCCCCAGGAGGGACAAGTAAAGTGGAGAGAGATGTCTGGAATGACCCAACATGCAGAAGAAAATCCATAGATGGTTGAATGGATGGAATCTCATGTGTTAAAAGTGGTTCAACACACCATCTACTGTTTAAAATTACCCTCAACCTTGCAGGATCAGCGCACCCTCTGATCAGAGATAACTGGACCACCTCCCTCATCATCATCTTTAACTGTAAATCTGAAAAATTTACTTCATTTTCATATATATCTTGATCAAGATGCACCATTCAGGAGTTTAAAGTGTTCATTCGCAAACCTTCGACTTTGCTATTTCAATTTTGGATCAGTGGTTCAGTCTTTTGACAGCTGTACAAGTTCCACCTTACTGCTTTCTCTCAATTCAGACCCTCGTTCTAGCTTTCTCCTAATTAATTAACGTTATGTTGCCACTCAGAAACTGCCCCATGCTCTCCTGCCCCTACATTGCTTCAGATTCAAGAACTCCGTCTTAGTTCAAATTGATACCGCTCCCGTCACCAGTCACCACCAGTCCTCCACCATGAGAATTAAGGACCATTAGGGCCCTGCAGAGGATTTTCAGCAACGGTGAGGCTCATAAGGAGTTGGCAGATCACAGATATAGGCAAAAACCAGACCATTCAAAGCTTTAAAAACTAGCAATAAAAACTTCAAATGATTTCCAAAATTCACTGGTGAGCTGTGAAGGGCACCAAGCGCTGGTGTAATGTGGTTGCCTCTGTTAGTACGTGTTAACAGCCTGGCAGCAGTGTTTTGTACCAGCTGCAGTTTTTGGATGTTTTGTCTGTTGGTACCAGAATCAAGTGCACTGGATGAATGTCTGCTTCAAGGGATTCATGACGGAAAAAGTCCTTCAAATCAAAAGGCCCTTCTGTGGTAGAGGTGTCAAAGTCCTGAATCAAATTTAGCAACTCAGCAGCAAACTTGGTACCAGTCCTGGGCAGTTATTTCAGGCTAA